>NC_057853.1:68994328-69297358 GCF_015237465.2 Chelonia mydas | reverse complement strand
TGCAGGTAGGAAGTAGCGCTGGCTGAGAAGGGGCTGGTGCAGATTGATGACATGGTGCCCCCCATCCTGGCCCCTCCCTATCCCCATGCCCAGGGCCAGGCTGGCAGGGAGCAGGATGGCAATGGTGTTTGCAGGCAGCACCCCTCCTCCCCATTTCAGCACCCCTGCAAGAGGAAACCGGATTTTTGTGTCCGGTCAGTACTTCTGGCAACCCTACTCAGTTCTAGTGCTTGGACCTGGAACAGCCCACAGGAGCTAGAAACTATTTGTGGGGAAAATTCTGCCCATCTTCAGACTGCAGCATGCCCAGCGAGTATGCAAATCTTCAGGGAATGTAGCTGAGTAGGTCTAGCAAGTCTCTATTGTGCTTGAAAGAACTGAGATTTTTCAATGGTATATAATAGGGCCAGATTCAGGCAGATTGTCATGGGAATATCAAAAGGCCACCCTCCTGCCAATTTCCAAGTCCCTGCTCCAAAGTGTGGGGGCACCAGCATTTCTCAGAGAAAAGGTCACCAGAATTTTTTAACACAGGGATAACAATGTATTTTCCCTTAGCCTTATTCTCAGAAATGGCTGAAAACATCTTGGCTGGGATTAAAAGAAAAAAGACCAACCAAAATAATCAGCCTGAGGCAGGCATTTGACTTGAAAAATTTCAGCCAAAACAATTAAAGTGGGGCAAATGTCTAAACAACTGAAGACAGGTTCTTATAATGGGAACGATTGGACAACCTTAAAAATACGTGGTGCTACTAGCCCCAAAAATAACAACGGAGTGTATGGGCAAGATCTGTGCCTCCAATAAACATCTTTAAGTACTTTTTCTAAACTTCTAATTATATTCTAAAGCAGACACTATTTTGGACTCAAGAGAGCACGTATTATCTGGTCCATTCCCAGAAATACTTTGAGGCTACAGCTCTGCTAAATGACAGCATTGTCACTTCCATAGAGCTACAAGCATTTAAATCCACACATAATTTAATAGCAGTGTACCTCTAGTCCAAAACTATTATACACAAAGCATCCAAATGGAATTATACTAATGTAAAAAGCAGCATTATATTTTCAAATCTGGCCAGAAGATAGCAACATGTTTTATATTCTATAGTCTCACACAGTAATTTGCTTATAAAAAAAAACAAGCTGTTACTAACCAGTGACTGAAGAAAATAACCCCCAAGTAATAAGTCTGCCTTTATCCTTTATTTGCTACTATAATCTGCTGGATGGGCTTATTCATAATTATATTATGGTACTTGACATACAGAAAGCAGTTTAGAAGTTTAGACAAAAAGATATATTAAAAAAGAGCCTGTACCAAAGGCTGATGAGATAAAACATAAGGATTTCTTTTTCTCCCCCCTCCCAATTAACTCAATAAATCTGTTTGCAATAGGAAACCACATTCCATTCATAACAGACTATTATTTACCGTCCCGTTTTATTCATTCTTTGGAAAAGTTTGCCTGCTGTTCTGCTTAGCTGGCATCATAATTAGACTCATGCGCTAAAACATCAGGAAGAGTAAACCAATAAATATACAGTTGCAGCAAGATTCCCATCACGAAATCTTACTAAAGCGCTGAGACATAATTAGCACCAATGCCAGCAGACTGGCTGGAATATTCTTTTTGAAAGCACGACTTACACGATGATTTTTTAAAAAGAAGCCTGCACAACAATCTTTTTCAAGGCCTTTAGACTTCTGGAAGGCTATGAGAACAAAACAGCTGAGATTTGCCAGGAAAAGACTAATGCTAAGGCATACAAATAAAATTTTCAATGGTGCCTATGTGAGTTAGGAGCCTAAGTATTCCTATTCTGAAAAAAGAATTCAGGTACTTAGAAGTCCCTTTAACTTTCAATGAGACTTGGGCTTCAAGGTCAGTTTAGGAGCTTCAAAATGTTCATGCTACATTTTCATCAAACCTGTAAGTTTAAAGTGAGCTTACTCGCTAGTCAGGCTGTGGGACGGATGGGAGGTGAGGAGCAGAGAAATATCATTACTATGCCTACAAGTCATTCAGAAGCTGGACAAAAAGGACAAAACTTTTTTTTCTCTCTCCTCTCAGGACCTGCCTAAGCACTAACATAGGTTGTGGAAGAGTGGGTCTTGTCTGCGGTATTAAACACCAAGGGTTACCAGAACAAGACTGAAATCTTTGTATCACAAAGGTATCATAAAGCTAGACTGTTGTAACATTAGGATTTGCTATATACTAGCCTATTTCAGAAGCTACAATATAACCCTAAATGATTAAAAGAGTTAAATGATTATAAAGACAAAGATTAAAATATACCGATTTAAAAGATACCACATTAACCCATATGTGCTGAGACAATTTCTAATAATTTGGAAGAACACATTTAAATATACATACTACATGACAGAGTGATCTCCTGACCCCTTGACAACAGTCCCTTATTACAAGGGACGTCCTTTATTTTTTCATCTCTGTACAACAAGATCAGGAGTTGCTGAGTACTGCAAAAAGCAGCAAGAAATACCCCTGGAGAATATAGGTGAGTACTGCTTCGTCGTCTTCTTAATAAAATAATAAATAAATAAATACATACATACATACATACATAAAGAAGAGGTGGGGGTTGAGAAAACAGTCCCTTATTTTTTAAATACAATGTTGGCACCCTACCTTTGAGTGACAACCTGTTCATTGATGTGGGTTTAGAATTTAGATTTTAAGCTGTGGACAGTAGGTTATGTTAATAGCTTAGACGATCTTTCTAAATCAAATTAGTTTTAGTCTTTAGGACTCCATTTTCTCTTTTTAATACAAGTTTTTAATCAATATCTAATAATATATCATTGAATAATATCCATTCATGTGCAGAAATTGTTCTCCAAATTGCAGAACAAGCACTTTTTCAAGCAGAAGACATTAGGCAGAAGCTAATGCGGCAAATAATTTTAGCAGAGTGCTCTGTCTCCAGGTGTTGGCATGGAAGAAAGATTACTTCTTCTATGCACGGGGGTTTGGTCTTTTTTGGGGGGGGAGGGGGGGTGGAGGTTAATCAGCAGAAAAGAGCGCCAAAGAGCACTTGCTATCAAGGCAGAGCAATTTCTGACATTGAGAGCATAGCACCATAGCACCTTTGCTTCTGTTGAGGAGTAGATTACAATAAAAACATCAGAATAAAGATCAATCCATAGCATCAGACCTTAGAATTTAGAAATCTAGAAGTCCTCTTGGGTTAAATAGCACATCTCCGTGCCAATGAAGAAATAGTCCTTTTCCTGTATAGGCCAGTGCTTTGTCCAGTCTGGTTTATAATGTTTCAAGGCTTGGGCCTCCACTGCATCATAGGGAGACTGACTCTTCCACAGATGAATTAATCTCACCATTAGGAATTTTCCCGTTGTTGAGACTAAATTCTCCTTTATTCGGCTTCATTACATTACTTCTGTTTTTACCACTGGGTCACCTCAGACAATGTTTTCCTTCTTAAGAAGCAGTATGTGCTCACAAACCCTGAGATCACTTTGAATTCTGTAAGAAAGATACTTGGCTGCTGAAAATCGGCCGAGCTCAGGATAATTCACACTAGTCTTGAATCTGGCACTACATATATGAAGAGTGTTAGAAATACTATTTTAAAAAAAAAATTAAGATAGCAAAAATAGGTTAATAATTGAAAAAAGAATCTCAGCTAACGTTCTAAAAATCATATAGAAAATGATTAAGATCTAAAATACTAAAGCAAGGTCAAAAGATGGGGTAGTGGAGGAATGAAGTAGCAGATTGCTAATTATCATTTTTATTATCTTATAGGGAAGTAAGACAGGGTTCTATGTAATTGCTTTGGTAGGCACAGCCATAACAAATGAACCTGAAAAATGCAATATTCTACTCTTAAATCTTATAGTAGCCTAACTTAATTACAAAAAAAGAAAAAGAAAAAAACAAACTTTGCTTTTTTCAAGTAGTTATAAAACTAGTATCAAAGTAACTATAAAGTAACTATAAAACATAGTATCAAAGTGCCCTACAGTAAGCAACTTCAGGGATGGGCCCACTGCTATTGCTATTTTGAAGGAGATGTAGAGAAAAAGACAATAATAATCCGGTTAAAATTTGCCCTGGCGTGAAGAGTCAGCACAAGGCCTGCTTAACAATTTACGCCTCATGCTGGAACAACATGAATGGCAATTCTGTATGGCCCCTTTGCACCATGGCCTCTGTGGGTATGTATACACAGCAATAAGATACCTGTGGCTGGCTTATGCCAGCTGATTCAGGCCTGGGCTAAAGGGCTATTTAATTTCAGTGTAGATGCTGGGGCTCAGGCTGCAGGCGGAGTTCTAAAACCTTCCCATTTTGCAGGGCCCTAGCACCTGGGCTCCAGTGTGAGGATGAACATCTACACCACAATCAAACAGCCTCTTAGCCCAAGCTTGAGTCAACTGGCATGGTCCAGATGAGGGTGTCTAATTGCAGCACTGACATACCCTAAATCAGTCAGAGATAATAGCTACAGGAGAAAGATGGGATAGTACCACCCAGAGAAGGATCGACCTTCAATGAAATTTACAAATGCCTGGGAGATGTTGTGCAGTGCTGGCTCTAGGGTGCAGGTGTGAATTTCCCTTTGCTACTCACTATGCAGGTCATTCACATAAAAGCTAATTATTTCTCGTCATGTGCATGGATGGCCGGAATTTCAGGCTCTGTGAAGTATTTAGACAAAAATCTCCAGAGTTTCTTTTCCCCCAAATCTGCTGAATTTCTGAAAGAATGTTTTCTTCTCTCACATAAACACATTCCTCTTGATCCTACCTGTCACTCCTCATATTTAAATACCAGGGTGAAATCCTGGACCTACTGAAGTCAGAAGTAGTTTTGCCATGACACTCCAGATTTCACGGTAAAACACAAGTATAGCCTTTCTATGGCTGTGATGAGAAATGTATCTTGCTGCAAGATTAGTATTCAGTTTCTAGCATCCAAATATTCAGAAAGAAGGTAGATCTCACATTTAGGTTTGGTTCATTATGGAAATAGAGTCCAACTATGAAAAGATACTGACCTGACTTTGGAAGATCCTATTTAGATCTATACTCACATTAATCCTGACCCCTGGGAAGATGCATGAAAAGTTATCAGGACTTCAGAAGCAGATTTATGCTGGCCTCTTCCTCTTTACATAATCTCTTTTAGGTCATCCATGGATAAACTTGCTAATAGTTCCCTTTCAAACTTCTTGCATCGTTGAAGGTGGGATAAGTGAACATTATGGGAGATCTGACAAGGACATGGATTTTTCGTGGAGTGCTTATTCACCCCAATTGCGTGGGTCACTGAACAAAAATTAACAGTTACATCAAAAATATTATAGTTCTGCCACTACTTCAGTTCTAAAAGAAACTTTAAAATGGCATGCTACGCCACAATCCAATGCACATATGATATGATGAGAGAAGCAGAACAAGAGGAAAAAGGGGCGCTGTGAAACTGTGTGGCAGAAAAACAGATTTTGGACTGTGCAATGGTTTTGCTATTATTATTTTAAAAATAATTCAAATGATTTGTTCTTCCTTTGTATTACTTTTTTACTTTCACATTGTATATGGTATTAGTTTTATCACAATGAAAACAAATTAACATTGCAAATAAAAAAAGATATATATAGTCCTAGGCAAGATTAATCTTATGAGAGCTATGTACTTACATTGTTAGGACACTTTCTAATAATAACATCAATTTTCACAGCAATTAAGAGACAGTGTGCTGCTCCTTTCTCCTCCCAGCTTTATTTATAGTGTTTGACCTACAACTATTTAAGCTGAGTAAACTAAAGAACGCATGCCAAAGTAGGAAAGCATAACATCTAAAAGACTTCCACATCTGCTCAACCTACACACATCAGACCAGGAGTGGTTGTGTAGGTTAATGTAGAAAGCCATAGCTTCTCACTCCAAACACTGCTTGCTGAACCTGAGATCTTAAGTAAAAACATATATGCTGCTCTCTCAGGAAGCCCCTGAAGAATATTAGTCTCTAACCCTCTGAAGTGTGGCACAATTAGAAACATTGGAAATTGTATTGTATTTGCAGAAAAATAAATACAACTAAATCTTCTGCTGAGCTAGGGATCTGTATTATGCTTTATCTATACACACATGGCTCAAAGTTGAAGCCTAGACAAATTCAGACTAGAAATAAGGTGCAAATTTTTAAAAGTAAAGGCAATTAATCACTGGAACAATTTACAAAAGGTTGTGGTGGATTCTCGATCACCGGCAATTTTTAAATCATGATTTGATATTTTTCTGAAAGATGTGCTGTAGTTCTGATCCAATAGCTGTGCTTGAAGCAGGAATTAATATAGGAAAGGCCTATGCCCCATGTTATACAGGATGTCAGACGAGATTATTACAATGGTTTGGCCTGGTCTTCAAAAAAAAATATCTATGAATCTATGAAAATCCCATGCTAAAAAAGGCATGAAGTTAAATCCAACCAACCAAAGTCCTGGTATTACTGAAATGGCCTTTTGGTTGTTATGATGATAGTCCTGAAGATTACTGGAGATCATACTCTTGCAACCCAGCTTTCCTTCAAAGCCAAAAGAAACGGGGAGGCCTTTACCTACCCTTCCTAGATGCTCCATTCTCGGGCCCTGAATACTCACAGCAATTTGGCTCTGGTTTTGCTTCCTCTCTTACTGTCTTCCCCAGACTACTTTCTCTCTTTCAATGGCTGTTTTCCTTGTCCCACAGGATTATCCCTGAATGGAGTTGCAGGGCTCCTGAGACTTCTGTCATCACTTTTAAATAGTCTTGGTACCTCCTTACAAAGCCTTTAATGTACAAGAGCTAAAATCTATTCTCAGATATACACACAAAGTTTCCATTAACTCCTGTTGGTAGTTGTGTTTGTAAATATGAAGACAGAATTTAGCATAGTTTCTTATTAGAATGAGTTTCTATCATCATAGGGCTTTTCTTGACTAGTCCATTGACGGTAATGCTCAGGCAACCTTAAATAAAATGCTGTATTGTATTAATGTGTTTAGGTGACCAGAAAAGAAATGTGTGCAATTTAAAGGAGGATTTTCCTTTTTTAGCTTTATCAATACATATCTGAACACTTACCTGAGCAGCTGTAAAATGTTTGAGTAATTATTCGCAGACTACATCATAAAACTTTATTGGGGAGAGAGTACAAATGAATAAATTACATCCTGTATTACTGTCTCTACAGGTCCAAAACCGAACATTAAAATTGCCACTCTCTCTGTTGAAGACTAGTCAGGCTATTCTTAAATCTTCAATCCACTGTCCTCTAAAAGTCTCCTTGTATTCAGAAGCTAATTCAGACTGTTTAGACATTTTCAGCTATTTCATACATGTAACCTGTACAAACGTAGCTTTCAGTCAAAACACAATGGGAGTGAGTTTAAGTTACAAGAAATAATTTAGTCCCATTTCACAACTTAATTTACTGCTGTTCAACATCAAATACCAGCTGATATTTGCATTGTTAAAAATAAAGCAAGCCCCTAGATCCTAGATGAAAGCTGTTATTTTTACGAAGTGTTAAGCATCCCATAATGTTTTGTTTGAAAAAAGTACTGGCCTATTTTACTACAATTTAGTGATGTGTTAACCACATCACGAACAGCAGTTAATCTTCATGAAAGTAAGGATTACTGACAGATGTTGAGACATAAAATGAGAATGACACTGGTCCCCGTTCCTAAATTAGCACACATTAAAACAACTGAAATAAAAGACCCTGATATGGTGAACGTTACAAAGACAAGATGCGTTTGTTATTTCTGAAGACAATGCCTCGTACTCTGTGTATATGAGACAAAGATATAAATACCCACATATTCATACATGCAGACACAACTTTGTTCAGTATGCACACTAAAATAAGTAAATAAAATCCTTGAGGATTAATAAACAAACATACAAATATATATTCAATTAAGTTCTTTTTAAATGCATTTTAGGAAGATACTATTAAGTAACAAAAATAAATCAAATAAATAATGGAGGGGAAGCATTGCATTGTGGTTAGGGTGGCAGTGCACTGGGATTTAGTTCAATTCCAACCTTGTCCACAAGCTTCTTGTGTGAACTTGGGCACTTGGCTTCACTGTGCCTCAGTTTCTCATCTGTAAAATAGAGGTAATAAAAATCACTTTCTCCCTTCTTTTGCGTGTCTTTTCTATTTAGATTGTGAGCTCTCTGGGACAGAGACTCTCTCTTAATATGCATATTTACAGTGCCTACCACCATGGGCCTGATCTCTCATCATGGCCATAGGAGTAATTATTTGATACCATTTACAATGATCATTTGATTCCAGTTGCAAATCTTGAATTTGTCACCCACAGCCACTGGTCGTTAAATTATGATAGAGATGAGCAAATTTGGTTTTGGTAAGGAAAAACAATCCCAAACTTTTGCCTACAGGACAAACAAAAATGTTTTGAGGCTTGAAAAAATTTCAGTAACATCCCTCATACAGCCCTTAATTTTAATTTTTACTTTCACCTTCATGTCTTAATGCCAACCAAAGTTAAACCTCCCTTTCACCCACCCTTCCCCATGCAAAGTTAGAAGACAGCTTTTTTGTGGTGTTTCCAACCTGTGCAAAAGTAGGAAATTCTCAGAGGAAATCCAGTTTCTTGTGACACTTGGAGGACATTTTTGTAAACCTAGGTGGGTCCAGGAAGTTGGAATTAGCATCTGATCTTTTGGATGCTTGCTTATCTTATCGAGCACTAAATCACTTGAGCTTTCCTAACACGATGAATGTAAGGTATCATTTTATAAATTCACGCTTCTTATCACGGTATCTTTTTCAGTTGAGCAGATGGATAATCTTCCTAGGTCTATATGGAACATAAAAAATTGTGGGGGTAGGGGGATTTTGCAAAATATCCCATTTCATGGACTATTGCATTTCTGCCTGTGGAAAAATATTGTTGTCTGAAGGAACAGAGTTGCCAGAAGATGTTGGGTTCTTTTACGGGGACAAAGACATCAGCATCAGCTATAATGGAGAAGGCATAAGAGGAGAATCCAGTTTATTTTTCCAAAAAGGGGATGTGGTATGGGAGCAGTTGCTGATGGCTCCATGTAGTTTGAGACACAACCTGAGAATCTCTTGTGTATAAACTTCGGTTTGAAATAAACATACATTAAATCTGTTTAAAAAAGAAAATGTTTCTGACAAATATGGATAGATTTCTGCTAGAACTCCAACTGGCTTTAATGGGAGCTACACACATGGAGCTCAGCACACACTCTACACTTCTATAGTTTATATATTGTTAATCTATATATCCTGCAACAGATATTAATACACAAAAAAGTAAAAGTAAAAAAGAAATATATATTATAGAAACAAGATTCAATATGAATTTTAAAGCCACATTCCCAGCATTGAAATATCTGCTAACTGACTCTGAATGTCAGCAAAAAGTCTGATTGACAGCTCAGTCTTTGAACTGCAGATACAAATGTGCAGAGGTGTTGTTAGAAATGTGGGTCACAAGAGGCTTGAACTATTCAGAAGGAAGGCATCAAGCCTTAAAAAAAAACTAAGATAGCAGCATCTACCAAGGGAATTTACAAATAAGATTATTTTACTTCAGGCTGATGAGAGGCTTTGACAGCCCTGGAAATGTTTAACCTTCAAAGCTATGAAGAGGCCAGAACTTCCCTGAGCTTACACCTTCAAATAGGCTTTGTTTTATATTTTTTGCTGTGTTACACTATATTATGCATCCAAACCTCATTATAAAACCCCACTGGAGTAGGGGGGGCTCCTACTTCATAGGTATGGTTTGGAATTAAGGTATTGACTGATCCTATATAAGAGTTCATAGTCCCCATCTAACTGGGAACCACATAAAATAGCACATCTCATGTGGCAGTGTGTGTGTGCGCGCAATATATGACTGACAATGGTAAACCACAAGTTAATCAGTATTAAACCTTTTCTCTTTTTATAGACAGTAGTCCATCCACTAGCAAGTTATCATTTTTGTTTTAAGATCAATCACCGGAAGTTTTGGTCACCCAAAGTGTTTGCTGGTCCCACATTCCCCATCTGTTAGCAGAACACACTAAAACTGAGAGAAGTATAAAGTCCTAATAGGCATTATCTGTAGAAAAACCACAGTCGGGAAGGAGAAATACACAAGATTAAAAGATATTTGCCTGCTATCCAATGATGCAAGAAAGGAAAGGTTATAGATCATCAGACTGATGGTCATGAGGAATGGTTAAATGAACGCAAGTGTTGGACAAAAATAAATAAAACGGAAGAAACAGTCAAAACCTTTTCTCCTCCCCACCTCCCACCACCATTCTGTGAGGGCAGGTTACTTTGGGTTTATGGTTTAATATGGATTTTAAATATTAAAAAGCCAGGCCAGATCCTGAACTTGTGTAAAATTGGGAAATTTTTATTGAAGTAAATGGAGCTAGGCTGAGGATCCAGCCCATGGTATGGAAGGTTTCCAATATATAAATATTTCTTAAAAAAAGAAGACTCCATTCAAGTAAAGTCAAGGTTACAGATATACATAAGGGGCTTGGGTACATAATACCTTTCAAAAATGTTAAATAAAAAAATCCAAATGTTAGTGTCCCAAGTGATGCATAATTAAAGTTACTCATCACATGAGCCACTCACGGCTTGGCTACATTTGCAAGTTAGAGCGCATTAAAGCAGCCCCAGGCGCCCTAACTCATGGCATGTCCACACTGGCAAGGCACATAGAGTGCCCAGACTCTGTGGCTAGAGCACTTCTGGTAACCCACCTCGGCGAGTGGAACAACACTTGATGCACCCCTGCTGGAGCGCTGCAGCACCAGTGTGGAAGCCCTGCTCTGTTAATGCACTCTGATTAGCCTCCAGAAGTGTCCCACAATGCCTGTTCTAGCCACTCTGATCATCACTTTTTGAAGTCTACTGCCCTGCCCTCAAGTGACCAACCATCAGACCCACTCTTTAAATTCTCTGGGAATTTTGAAAATCCCCTTCCTGTTAGCTCAGCCAGGCGTGGAGTGCTCTCAGTACATCTTTTCAGGTGACGATGCCTCCACGTGCCAGGCAATCCCCAGTATGGAGCAATGGCGAGGTGCTGGACCTCATCAGCATTTGGGGGGAGGAAGCTGTCCAGTCCCAGCCGCGCTCCAGCCGTAGGAATTACGATACCTTCAGGCAGATATCAAGGGACATGATGGAAAGGGGCCATGACCGGGATGTACTGCAGTCCAGGGTTAAAGTGAAGGAGCTGCGGAATGCCTACTGCAAAGCCTGCAAGGCAAACCGCCATTAAAGGGTAAGCGGTCTCCAAGGATCACAATGGCCATTTTGACTTCCCCTATGGCGATCTTCCGTTCTGGGAAAAAAGTCCCGGCTTGCAACTTCCTGAACAGGCTAGTGTTCCAAAAGATGCATGCGTCATGCACCTTTCCAGGCCAGCCTGGGTTAATGTCAATGAAACGCCCACGGTGATCCACAAGTACCTGGAGAACTGTAGAGAAATACCCCTTCCAATTAATGTACTTGGATGCTAGGTAGGCTGGTCCCAGAATTAGAATATGCATCCCATCTATTGCCCCTCCGCAGTTAGGGAAACCCATTTGTGCAAAGCCAGCCACAATGTCATGCACGTTACTCAAAGTCACGGTTCTTCTGAGCAGCATGTGATTAATGGCCCTGCAAACTTACATCAACATGATTCCAGTGGTCAACTTTCCCCCTCCAAACTGGTTAGCGACCAATCGGTAGCTGTCTGGAGTTGCCAGCTTCCAGACTGCAATAGCCACCCATTTCTTCACCGGCAGGGCAGCTCTCAATCTCGTGTCCTTGCGCCGCAGGGTTGGAGCGAGGTCCTCATACAGTCCCGTGAAAGTGGCTTTTCTCATCCAAAAGTTCTTCAGCCACTGCTCGTCATCCCAGACTTGCAGGACGATGTGATCCCACCACTCAGTGCTTGTTTCCTGAGCCCAAAGCGCTGTTCCACGGTGGCGAGCATGTCCATGAATGCCACAAGCAGTCTCGTGTCGTATGCGTTACTCGCATCGATATCATCATCGGAGTCCTCACTGTCAGTTTGGATGTTAAGGAGTAACTCGACTGCCAAATGTGATGTGCTGGCGAGACTTGTCAGCTTATTCCTTATCAGTTTGGGCTCCATTCCTGCAGACCAAAAGGGAAGACAGAGCGCGTAGTACAAAAAAACGTTGAAAGATGGCGCCAAATTGTGGACGGAAGCACAGGGACTGTTGGGATGCAAACCAATGCATCACGGGGCATTGGGACAGGACCCAGAATGCCCCGCACTCTCCGCCCCCTTCCCACAAGCCACAGTGCCAGAATTGGAAGAGGTGTTTCTGTGATAGCTGCCCATAATGCACCACTCCCAATGCTGCTACAAGTGCCACAAATGTGGCCACGCCAGTGCTCTTGCAGCTGTCAGTGTGGACACACTGCAGCGTTTTCCCTAATGTGCTCTCCGAAGACTGGTTGGTAACTCACAGCACTCTACATCTGCAAGTGTAGCCATGCCCTCAGACTACCTTAACTCTGTCCCAAGATGTATCGGCTCAAATATGTGGAGAATAATTTATCTGAATTCCAGAAAATGACAGGGCATTGATCAAGAAGAATTGAGGATGTTCTTAATCTCCTTTATGTGGCATGTCCAAGGTTTAGAACAATCAAGGTCCATGGTTACTAAAAATCTCAGACTGGAAAGATGGATCTCTGATCAGAAAACCGACATGAGACGAATCCCTGAGGTAAGATCCTAAGGAGAAGACAGGTTTTGATAAGACTTAATAAAACATAAGTGAGTACAGTAACGAGTCAATCCCTGACATTATTGGCTCATTAAGGGAATCAGAAATGTATTTGTGTATTTTTGTTAACTTACATTAAATTGCAGCTTTCTGACGTTCACTATTGGTAAACAAACACAGGTCCTTCTTTACAATGCAATTTGAGTTTCTGACTATTGTAGATGAAAATGAATAGCACATTGAATAACTCTTTTTTGGGAGTCTGGAGACAATTTTATATAAAAACCACCAGCTGAGATATATCTCAGTATTTCATATAGAGAATGCAATTTATCCAGACAATGTTCCCTCCTCAATCTACATGATTCCAGATAGAATTGTTTGTCATTTCAGGAGGAATATATTAACAAGGATTCTTTTGACAAGATGGCAACCCATCATGGTAAAGAAACCCACAGGCTTTTATTGAAAATATTTCTGAATAAGTCTGTTGGGTGTGTTTGTTTAACCTCTTCATAGCTGGGCCCACAGGCATACTCCTATGCCATCATTATTAATGGACGCTGTACTAAAATCAATAGGGTGTAAGTACACACTGGATACAGTACTCTCTCAATTGCAATATAGGAAATAAACTGGGTACAGAGCTAAAGCTCCGAAAATTTTAATCCTTTTACGCATATTAGGGAATGGTAGAACAGAGGATAGGGAATTGGGATTCCTGGGGCTAGATTACCCAAAGGAGTGAACAGAGTGATGGACATCTGGTCAGTACTGATTACAAGAAGCATGGAATGGGGGACAGCACCTCTATTGCATCATTCTCCTTTTAAACTTTGTGGAAGCCCATCCCCAGGGCTGCACTGTGGACACTGTGCTCTACTATTTTTTTTTGCAGAAGGGGTGGGAGTAAGAAAAAGCAGATCCAGCAACTAGCTATTTTTCATGGCATTATCACCAGCTAATCAGCTGATGTACCAGCAGGAGTCAAAGATGTCCAGCTCCTTCAGACTCCCCCCACAGCTCTTCCATGGTCTCTACCTTTGTGGATCTGGGTGTTGATTTTCCCAAGGTCACAAGTCTCTTCAGCATTGGCAGGCCACATACCCCAAAACACCTCCTCCCACTCAAGGAGAAAATCACTGTTTGTTTTTTTTAAATGGCCCTTCTGCTTCACTCTCCTAGATTTCTCCAAGAAAGGCAATCCAGCCTCTGGGTTCTATTCTAGGCCCTGTCACTAACTTGCTTTGCAACCGTGATAAATCATTCTCATGCTCTATGCCTCAAATTACCCTTCAGAAAAATGTTCATACGACTACTGTGCCATAGAATTATTAGGGTTGGAAGGGACCTTATGAGGGCATCTAGTCCAACCCCCTGCTCAAAGCAGAACCAATTCCAACTAAATCATCCCAGCCAGGGCTTTGTCAAGACGGGCCTTAAAAACCTCTAAGGATGGAGATTCCACTACCGCCCTAGGTAACCTATTCCTAGTGAAATAGTTTTCCCTAATATTCAAGCTAGACCTTCCCCAATGCAACTTGAGACCAGTGCTCCTTGTTGTGTCCTCTGCCACCACTGAGAGCAGCCGAGCTCCATCCTCTTTGGAACCCCCCTTCAGGTAGTTGAAGGCTGCTATCAAATCCCACCTCACTCTTCTCTTCTGCAGACTAAACAAGCCCAGTTCCCTCAGCCTCTCCTCGTAAGTCATGTGCCCCAACCCCTGATCATTTTCGTAGCCCTCTGCTGGACTCACTTTAATTTGTCCACATCCTTTGTGTAGTGGGAGGACTAAAACTGGACGCAATACTCCAGATGTGGCCTCACCAGTGCTGAATAGAGGGGAATAATCACTTCCCTCGATCTGCTGCCAACGCTCCTACTAATGCAGCCCAATATGCCATCAGCCTTCTTGGCAACAAGGGCACCCTGTTGACTCATATCCAGCTTCTTGTCCACTGTCATCCCCAGGTCCTTTTCTGCAGAACTGCTTCTTAGCCACTCAGTCCCCAGCCTGTAGCAGTGCATGGGATTCTTCCATCATAAGTGCTGGACTCTGCACTTGTCCTTGTTGAACCTCATCAGATTTCTTCTGGCCCAATCCTCCAATTTGTCAAGGTCACTCTGGACCCTATCCCTACCCTCCAGCCTACCTACCTCTCCCCACAGTTTAGTGTCATCTGCAAACTTTCTGAGGGTGCAATCTATCCCATCATCCAGATCATTAATGAAGATGTTGGAAAAAATGGCCCCAGGACCGACCCCTGCGGCACTCTGATACCGGTTGCCAACTACACATCGAGCCATTGATCACTACCCATTGAGCCCAATGATCTAGCCAGCTTTCTATCCACCTTATAGTCCATTCATCCAATCCATACTACTTTAACTTGCTGGCAAGAATACTGTGGAAAACCGTATCAAAAACTTAATGAGGCTTCATTAAACAGTGGCTGAAAAATACTTGGTTGAAACTGCACCACAAATTATAATGGAAATTTTGATACTACTTTGTAATTAGTTGTCTACCACAAATTAATGTTCCTATATGTGGCCTAATTTTTCTCCCTGAAACTAACTAGTCACTTGGTGAAGGTTTGCAACAAGCCGAGCATCTTTTTTATTAATAAATAAATAAATAAATAAATAAATAAAAACCCCACAGTGATTGTTACTGCTGAAGCTATGAAACCAAAAGCCTCAAGGTAGGCAAGTCACAGCTAATCAGTTCTTACCAGTGCAGGATGAGCTACTGTTGTCTAAAACTAAATAAAAGGTCAATCAGACTTGCTGATTTCAGCAGACAAATGTGCTCGCCTTAATGGCCTAGTCAGTTACCTCTGGGTCATGTCCAGTTTCAACCAAAACCAACATTCCAAAGCCTGTTTTCTAACTTATTGTATTACAGAATGAGTTGGTGTAACCGGCAGCAGCAAAACAGCTAGTAAGCAATTAATGGCCAACGTGAAGCATAAAGAAAAGTGGAAACATAATAGTATAACTCCATATTGGAAGCACACAAAGAAACATAAGCAGCAAAAGTAGCATATCAGTTAATGTTTGTTTATCATGATGGAAAAATATTTAAACTCTAAAAGTTACCAGTATTTCCAGAAGAAAAATAACGAACAGGATACTTGTGTAGCTGTAGGAATTTAAGTTAGGTGTTCCCTACTCCCTGTTTTATTTGGATTAGATTTAGAGGTTTAGACAGAAGAAACAACACACACCTTCACACAGAACTGGAACCTATCCATTATAATTTTATACAGGAACCATATTTCCTCATCTCTGAAGCCCGTGTTATTTTTCATTTTCACACACTCTATACTTCCAGTTTCTATATGGTATCAAAAGCAGAGATGCCAAAATGCTGTGAAACAGGTTATTCAAGAGGCATTTAAGTCTTGATAGCAGGAAACTTAGGATATTGCTTGTTTTCTCAAATTTTTTCCAGCTCAGCTTGGCAGACCTCAAGAAGTTTGGATAAGCCAATAAAGTTCTTGGTTCATCTAGAGAACTGAAACTACAGCTTAAATCTAGCACTGAAGAAGATTGACTTCTGCCTCTGATAGCACAAGCTCTGATCAGTGAAAGGGATACAAACCTTGACATTTCTTCAATGCATTGTTAATTACTGCGTCAGATGAGCTGGCTGACAACATATCTTGGTCTCAAAATGCATTCCTCATCTTCTGAGGAGTGAGACTATTTCTGGTGTAGGGTATTCCCTTTAACTCACACTGCATTTGTGTAGCTGAAAATGCAAGTTACCTGTCCTAGAATCTCTTTCTCTGAATCTTGTTCTGTCTGCAGTAGCTATCTGCTTGGCTATAAGAGACAATTTCATCTACAGAAATATGCACAGTATTACATACATGCACAGGAGAGTGGCACAAAACTATACAAAGTAGGATGTCATTTTTATGTAACCCACACACCTCCTGAGTGTGGTGTTCTGTCCTATCTAGTGGCACCAAGACCACATAGAGCAGTGGTCCCCAACTTTTCTGTGGGAATAGCATATTCCTATTCCCAGAAAACTGTGGTGGGCGCCAAACACTCCGCCGCTGAAATGCCACTGAGAAGCGGCAGCGGCAAGAAGCTTTGCCGCCGACATACTGCGGTTCTCCGGCAGCCACGCTTGGAAGAGGCGTTTTGGCGGCACGGTGTCCTGCGGGCGCACACAGCTGCCCCAGCGGGCTCCATTTTGCCCGCGGGCACTGCATTGAGGACCCCTGACATAGAGATTAATGAGTCTGCTACAACCTTAGCTAAGAGCCATGTGGCTTTTTAGATCATGCAGTAGCCGCTCATGCATTTAGCTCCAGAGGTCCCAGTTTCTATCCCACTGACAACCGTGGTCTGTCGGTGTTGCACTTACAAGATGGAAAGCACACAATGCCTGTGTGAAAAAGCCATAGTTTAAAAATATGTTTGTTGTACTTAATACCTTGTCAATTTTTGTAGGCAAGTGAATACGATTTGCTGTTAGTTAACCTCAGAATTTGTAGCATTCAAGTCATTTATTATGTTAAGTATAGGAAAGTACCAAGAGAATACTGCAGTACCTGATGTAACTATCTGCAAGCTTTTCAATACCACCACTGAAGCATATACATTTTTAAAGTAATTTGCTAATCTCCAGACTGAACAGACCATTGCAATAAGAATACTCTGTATTTACAGAACGAGTGCTAACACAGGGTGGCACTTGTTCCCCCTTTAGGGGCTGCATATGAAAGTGTATGCGTCAGCTTCTATCTTCAAGCTAATGGACTTGTCCCTTTAACTTAATCAGTATAGGTGCATGGTTTTAGATCTGGAGGTCACAGATGTCCAGCTCCCAGATGACCAATCTGGGGTGTTGTTATAAATCGTGACAATAAGGGACTTGAACTATTTGGGACCTGTGATGCTAGGGATGAACTTCCTGAGTCAGGAGAAGCATGCTATGTAAGCTAACAGTGAAAAGCTATGCCCCCCTCTAGTGTCTGATGAGTCAGCTTCTGTTCCATGCTAAACAACCTGTCTTCTTGAGTCCCCCCTGTAATCACTAAACATGTGTTGCCTTTTATATGGCTAGCATGAGCATGGTCCTGGTTTAATTTGGTCATTTGATTCTCACCCACTATATGGATCGTTCAGGCTAGGAGGTGGTGGGGAGTTGGCTATGGGATTAATATAGAACCTGAGCTTCCAATTTGTGTGGTCCTCATTTACCTTAGTGTCTCAGGGGTTCTAACATTGGCTAGCTACCAGAGTGAATCCCAAGGTCAGTCTATTGGCCAGCCAAGGTAAACTTGAATCCTAGCCTAGTGTGGTAAACAGCCTTAAACCATGAACATTGCACTCTATCTGTTGTGTGCAGGTGCAACTGATTAATAAAAATTAGCCTTATCAGCCATCTATAGATCTATAATAAAATGGACCCCTCAGGATTTCATAAAAAATTCAACTGACTTTCTGAAGTGCACTTTCTCAGACAGGTTCAGAGATTTTTATTATACGTGTCTGGGAAATGATTCTTTTTTTCCCTGCAAATTAATTCATTAATATGTAATTCTGCATTTTTTTTAAATAAATTATTCAGCTCCTTTTGTAGTCAACAATTTGGGAAACATCCTGACCTTGCTTAAACATACATGACTCCCAGGAAAGTGAATGGCATTTGATCACACTTTTTCTTCAGAATTCAAGGTAAGATGTAAAGCAGAAATGAGCACGGAGTTAAGCACAAATTCCTATGCTGAACATTCCCACTATCTAAGGTACAGCGTTGAATGTAAGAATGAAATATAGAAGCAGAAACAGGCACATTCATAACCTAAAACCTGGATCTGAACTTTGGTGAGAGCCTGGGGGTCAGAAGCTAAATCTGCATTTGCATCCAAATTTTACACCTGACTCCTCTTTCCACAGTGGGGTGAACCAGAACTCTGGAACTAAACACCCTTGATTTTTTAGTCCAATACCGAGTGAGTTCCAAAATCAGATGTGGATTCATACTATGTACCCTAAACCCATTTCTGGATATACTTTTACTTTAACTTAAAAAATCAATTTAAAAAAAACATTCCCCTCTGTGAAATCCCTTATTATTTCTTGATTCAGAAAAGATATTCCAGAAAGCATCTTGTCTGTGACATCATGACTCTCATGGACCGCAACCAGACTTCGGCGATGTATGATTTTGCCTTTGGGAAATCTTCAGTGAACTAGAATGTATAATGTGGGGAAAAGGATATTTCTGGGCTGAATGACCCTCATTCCCTGGCTAGTGGGGTTACACAGTATAGCTATCTGTGACTAATTGCATCTAACGAATGGAAAGAGAAAAGCAAATATGAAAAAGCCAATGTAATGCTGTGATAAGGAGAATTCTGAGAGATTTTATGAGTTCTTGCTAAAAATAATCCAGAAGCAATAGGATAGTAAGACTATGACACACAGTGCTGAGCATGACCTTGGATAAATTAATCTGTTGTTTCACCAAACACAGTTATCAACCTGATATCCTGCGATGATATACATTATCATCTGTTGTTTGCATTTAGTCTTTTCAAACTTTTGAAGTACCTTCTGATTCAAAACTAATCTTAAGCAAAATGACAGTGATCTGCAACAGCTCTGGCTCTGTACTTAGCGATACTTACTGTTCATTACGGAGCCAAGAATAAGCTTATAATCATGTCCCCTGCTCCCATCGGGCAAAGTTAAATGGGCTCATACAATTTTAATTAACTCTTATTATTTTCTATTGATTCAATGCATGCTCAATACAATAGAACAGGAGCTATATCATTATATGTAAATGGTAAGTGTTTTGAAACATACAGGGTTCAGAATACTCTAGTAATTTTTCAGTCTCTAATTATCATAAACTAAGTGGCTGCAATCAAAGTATTGACAGAAATATGTAATAAAATAAAATGTAACTCAGGACAATAAAAGAGAAATTTTTAAATCCATTTTACAAGGTCTATATGATATGCCCAGATAGATCTCTATTTATTTATTATAGAGACAAAAGTGTCATTGCAGTGATTTTTTTTTTACTAAATTGTTTTTTTTAATTTCAATTCACATTAATCAGCAAACATATTGCTTCTCATTTAATAAATATTGCTAAATTAGCAGGATGGGGCTACAATCACCATATCAAAACACTACCAAGAAAGGGAGATTTCAAGGTCAATCATGCACAATAGTCTATCCAAGTATAGAGGGATAGAAGTTGTACAACAGAATGGACAAGTCTGCTGAGTTACTAGGCAGCAATCACCTTTTATAGACATGGCATTCTTTTAAAGCTTACTTCAGGGAGTTTCAGCTGACCAGCAATGCCAGAATTATTTCTGATTAAATTAATTGAATAGTGAATCAGAACAGTTCGTATCTATGCCCTCTTTAATCTTTCATTTTCCTGTTTTGCTTCTGAAAAGAGAGTGGGTAGGTTGTGGCAATCACCTCCTATCACAAAATGCCTCTGATCTTCAATCTCCTGGCCTAGTACTATGCATAAGAGACACATCTTACCACTGATTTTTATGTAAGTCTCCACAGCCTTCAATTAGAGTTCTCTTCATGCATCAGTGATCCGCAGGATACAACTGCCTATGCTGTCCCAGAGGTCGTCCAGCTTCCTCCGTGTACTATGGAATTGAATCCAGAGTTCCTGCTACTACTCATCTTGCCAAAAGGTTTACGTTCTTTGGAGACCAGTGCTAGTTTATGAACTCATTTTTCCATTCACTCCTCTTATGTCTTTCGTTTCTCTGTCTTGCCATAGTGGATCAAACAAAATGATATATAGTGTTCCTAAAGTGTATACTCCACATCACTCAAACTGGAGTATTATGACTTCTTTAACACATATTTACATTACACAAATATTTAAATCACAGGAGAAAAAGATCAGATGAAATACGAAGAGACAAAGAAACAGAAAGATAATAGCGATATCTTCAAGTAATATGCCAGGTATAAAACGGATGAGTTGAGAAAATACATGTATACAGAATTTATTAGACACATACTCCAGTTCATGGAAAGATAAGTCTGTCAGTTCTTTGATAATCCACCATCTTTCTTTATGTTCTCTTAGGTCCTGATTCAGCATTTACCTCACTATAAACATGGGAATAGTCTCACTGACATCAATGGTGAATAGAACTGGTCTAGAATTTTTTGACTACATGTTTTTTAACGGAAAATGTAGCTTTGTCAAAACTGAAACTGTTTGTGAAACGGACTCCATTTTGACAAATCTCCTGACGAAATAATTTTGGGAAAAAGTTTTCAAATGGTTGAACTGACCCAATTCAATATTTTTGGAATGAAAAGTTTTAGCTTTTTGAGTCAAAACAGACATTTTGTTTAGAAACGTTAATAAATTTAGATGAGAAGTAGCTGTAAATGGGGGTGGGGAGGTGAGGAGAATCAAAATGAAACATTTCAATTGACCCAAACTGATTTTATATATATGGTATACACACACACATCTATATCTATCTACATATCTATATCAGTTCATGAAATATTTCATGCTTTTGTTCTGATTCAAGATGAGAAAAAATGTGAAGTGTCAAAAATCGTCATGTGATGGGAAACCCATTTCCCACCAAGCCCTATTAGTGAGTTACTTATATGTAACACACACACACACACACACACACAATGGATCTCTCTCTCTCTCGGTAGAGATCTATACCTATATATAGTGATTACATATTAAGTAATGGATGTTATTGGAAGCAGAGGGCTAGCTAAATAGACAAAAAAATCAAATGTGTGAGAAAAAGCAAAGATGAAAAGAAAATTTCTGGTCTATGCATTACTTTATATTTCATTCTTTTGACTACCTGAATTTATATAAGTGAAAACTGAGTAATTTCTGGGGCCAATGTAGTTAAACACTTTCAGTGAGCTGCCATAGCTGAAGCATTTAGAGTGGGAGGGCAAAAAAACCTGCCACATAAAAAGAGAGTCAATGGCCACTTCACAGTTATGTCCACCACACTATCACTATACTGTGCAGCTCTTAATGCAATTACCCTTGAAGAGGATATTAACTCACTCTAAGTATCTTGTGTTGTTAGATTCCCACTTTTAATCCTTCAGTCTAGTAACATGTAATAAGGATCTGTTGCCCACAAAAGACAACACATGCCTAATTTTCAAATGTGGGGCCTCCAAAAAGACATCCAGATCCCTAATTTGGGTATAAGAAGCTGGTACCGACCTGTACGCAGCCCACGTTTAAGCACTGCCACAGCAGCGCTTTAACGTCATTGCCTCTTGTGCCCCCGGGGGGGAAAGGCGCAGCTGCCCCGGGGCTGGTGATTTAAAAGGGCCCAGGGCTCCTGGCTGCTGCCACCGCTACAGCACCAGCAGCCAGCGTCCTGGGCTCTTTCAAATCGTCACCAGAGCCCCGGGCAGCAGGGGCCATGCAGTGTGGATGGGCTGGCTGGGGGAAGCTGACCTCCCCTGCCCCGCCCGTTCCAGGGGCTGAAGCCAGCCCCCGTACCGGTAAGAATTGAATATTACTTTCACCCCTGCTTGGATGGACATGCAAGCAGTAAGATGACCCTCCAACACTGTGCCCCAAAACTGATCCTGGTACTCCTTGAACGCTTGGCCACAAATTTTGAAATTGCTGACCAGTTAATGAAAGTATATTTGAACAATACCACCAGATAATTTGATACCCTCAGCTGAAGGTTCAAGGTGGCATATGCCTTTCTGCTCTACAGATAGTTTCTTATAATCTTTACTTTTTTGAGTATATTGAGGAGATTACTACAATAAAGATTTTGCTCTAGAGTTTGGGAATCTCCAGAATGTTGATCGTATGGAGATCTGAATGACCTTGCTGGAGAGAAAGGTCTATCATGGTTGAAGTCAGATTAGGAGAAGATAACTCTCCTCAGTAAATGGAGGAGCAGTCCTAGCAGGTTTTAGAGGAGGTCTCAACACTGGGAACACCTAATGCTGTCCCAGAGGAACTGAAGCTGACAATGTGTCCAACAGGCCGGTGGATGAAGTGGTCAGAATGCAGATAAAAGAGCCTATATCAATGAAGCTGATGCAGTACATACTGGCAAAGTGAATGGAACTGCCAATACCATGGTAAGTAAGTAAGAGCCACTGGGACAAGATGATGAAACAAAGAAGAGTCTGGGAGAGGGAGACAGAAGGTTTTTTGACAGAAAGAATGCCTGCAGCATCCATGGAACCTATAGTGAAGGTAAGTGTTTGTCCACTAATGCTGGTGGTATTGGACCCAACAGTGCCAGAGCAATGCTCTCTCTGGTAGGGGTGAAGGCACCAGTCTCAATGATCCCACTGATGCTGAAATCAGTGGTGCTACACCTCCTAGAATACCAATGAGCATCAATATTTACAACCAGGCCTTGATTCAGCACCAGAGAACTTCTTCAAAGGTTTTTTGTGAGAGGAAGAATAAGACTTCAAACATGTATCAGTCTCGGAGGATGAGAAAGGGTTTGAGCACTTTCAGTAGGCCACTGGAGAAGAAGATGAACAATGTTTCTCACCTGACTTCAGCTTAGAAACTGGGCAACCAGAGAACACCTCGTCGACAAACCCTCCATTCGCTCAGGGTCAGGGTCGAGCTCTGAGGAGGGACACAGTGACTTCTCAAGACAATGTTCTTTTTTGTGCTTGTTGAGAAGGAGGTACAAATAGGACATTTGTCCCTCACATGCCCCTTGCCTAAGCAGATTTTGTGCTCATCACTAACAGACATCACGTACCTGCAGGTGGCACATTGTTTAAAACTTGGGGATTTCTGCGTATTGAACCCCACTAAACTCACTAAATTACTAACTAACCCTAAGCTACACAGAAATAGAATTTTTCTAAAAACTGGCTAACTGAAGCTCAAACAGTGACAGGGAATGTAAACTTTCTGCACAGGCACTAAGAAGAAACAGAGGGAGACTGCGACACTCCCCTTTATGCCCTAGATTTGGCACACAAGGATAGCTGGGGCACATGCAATGCCTGCTGGTATGGCTAGTAAAAGTCTCTGACTCAAGTGCATTATACATACACCTCCAGTGGAATGCTTATGTGAACAATCTCATGAAGGAGAATATGCCTTTCTGGCTCAGAGGCAAAGCACATCACCTCACTGATTCTCCCATTGCTGGTCATGACATGCATAAGAAACCAGTTGTCACTACCAACCCTCATTCTACAATTGCATGATAGTGCAATGGTATACCTACAGAAATCAACAAGCTGGCTTCATTATGGCCCTAATCCGGCAAATGCTCTGAATGGATGAACCTCTGCACCCTTATGGAACGATTTGCAGGATCTGGGGTTAATCTTTAAAATATAATTAAACACAACCTGGTGGCAGCATTCTACATTCCAATGCCTCGTTGCAAACACTATCACAGAAATGATGTTACTGAACAAAGAATGAGTATATTACGACAACGTGATAAATAACAGCGTGTGCTCAGATGTGATCCTCTATATTTTTAAAGATTTTTCAACCATCACGTCATCTAGCAGAACAATTAAATAATTACAGAGAAAATGCTCAACATATGGACACAATATATAAGTTGACTTTGTGCAGCTGGGATCAATGATTCTCACACTCATTTATAACAGAGAAAGAGGCTGAAACTGAATTAAAGCAAAATCACAAAAATCATATTGAATTATGAAACATAACCCACAGTGATTAATAACCTGTTAACAAACCTTTAACCTCTAAAGTTTCTGCATCTCTCTCTGAAGTATATACTATACTTCACTGTCTGCATGAAAACGCTAAATTACAGTCAGTCAGTGACAACAGATTTTGAAAATCCATGATCTAACAGATAACCCAACAACAACAAAAAAGACTGTTTTTAGACATGTATGTTCAATGGCCATCAAGTTGAAAAGGAGTGCAAAATCTATTTTTGCTGCAGGGCAAAAGTTGAATCCAATGGGAACTTTTCATCTCATTCGTTTCTACCTTCATGGGGATTTCGGAAACTGAAGACAGAGGTTGGAGGAATGTGTGTGAAATCTAACAACACTTGACATGCATACATGCATTAAATCTTACTCTCCCAGTTACTATGTAGTCACAAATGTATGGCAGTATTTATCTATTTTACCCAACAATATGCTCATTAGTTGAAAAAATAAGAGCCACTTCTTAAATACTGCACTAAAATTTCATGCTGATGCAGTTTTGGGATGAATAGAATATGGAAAAATCATTGTGGTATGCACATTAACAGATGTGTAAAAACGGATCTTCAACCCTCAAAAGAACTATCCCGTACTTTCTACTCCCATACTTACTACTTTCTATGAGTGCAATCTATTTTTGGTTCTAATAAACGTACTCTTTACTGACTTTTTGAGAGAGAAAGGGCATATTGCTGATATAAATAAAAGTGGTAGGAAACACAGGTGTTTGGATCACTTGGTAATGGGGACCATGGAAGAAGTAGGTACATACGTTCAGCCCTGTATTTGTTTAATTGAAAGCAAAACCTATCAAAGTTGAAAAATGTGTATTTTCAATGAACACACACACGATATTGCGTGTGTCTCTCTCTACACCTCTGTCTGCATCTTTAATTATTTACTTTTACAAAGCTTAATTAATCCTCCCTCTTCTTCCATTTCAGAGAAGTTTCACCATGCTCCCACCCAATTTAATAGGATTAGCTCCCAAACATCAAGCTCCCATTGTTTTGGGTACAAGGCAAAAGGAGATATTCTAATATTCAGACATACCTGAATGACTCATTCCCTACCTCATGCTAAGCACTAAAATTTAATTCCTTCATTTGAAATTGGCCTTTACATTTAAGTATTATAAAGAACACCTGGGCAATTCTCATTGTCATTCCGCGTTGCTTATCTGATTCACTGCCATATACAAGATGAGACCCAATGTACTATCTCAAAATGGTAATGCCAGATGCCTCAAAGCCACAGATAAGCTTTTTGAATATCAGGTGTAGGTGTGGCTGAGATAAAGTAAGAATGAACTTGGAAGTTTGCCCAAAATTTGTAGAAGACAAATCAAACATTTGTGAGTTTTAAAAGACAACTTTACAAATATGTTTATATTTTAATTTTAAGATGCTTCTCACCTGCCTTGTTCCAACCAGAAACAGAAACAATAACACAGAGGTGTCTGTTCCTGCAAAAACTGTATTATGGGGAGGTCTCAAATGACACGCTGTTTGGGGCACTCAAAGTTGGAAGCAAAGCTACCGCAGCAGATTGCTTACAGTTTAAACTCCGTTAACGCAATCATACAATGGCACACTCTCCTGCCACACCACTCTCTTTCTACCTCCAGCCTCCCCTCTCGCTGAAAAGACAACATTGTGTTCTCCAATTAGTGTTGCTGTCTTTTGCAGGAATGAGGCCAGTGGCCTTCTTTCCTCCCCTCCTGCTGCTGACTCTTTGGTGATAAAGCCTCAAGAGTTGTTGCTCCCTTCATCATGTATCTTTGGAAGTAAGCAAACAGGGCTACTGTCTGCTCCCAGTGTCCAGATTCTTCTGAAACAGATGATGTCTCGGACTCTTCCCAGTTAGGGCAGTGGGAGAGAAAAACACATTTCCCTGTAACTTCCAAAGTGAATTAAACTAAATTAAATTAAGTTCACTTCAATTCTGAACAAAAGTATCCCCATAGACGTTTAATGCTGTTTAACTAATTCACATTCAATTCACATATTTAGTTAATTCAGATTAATTTTTCTGAGTGCCACTATGGAAACAACCACAACACAGATTTAAAGAATGAATATGTACCATCTACACACACTTTTTCTCAGAAAGGCGTACTTGTTGCTTATAACAAAATAAATGCCTCAGGTGTGTCTGGGCATAGAGGTTTGTCTTTGAACAAATGAGCAGCAGAAAAATCTATGCATTACTTTCCAAAATGGATATAGTAGAAAACAGTACACCATCATAATAGCCTTTCAACTTTCTTTAAACGTCACTTGGCAAAGCACAGAAAGATGGACAGACAGATGGGAAACTCCCCAAAGAGCTATATCAGCCACCTGTCTTCCTCTAAATGGAAGTTGATAATTAATGCAGCTCTCGTGCCAGCAGAATGGATGTTTCTTCTTCTGTGATTTCTGAAGCTACTTGAACACATTAACCCATCTAAAGGGCCACATCTCCATACTTAAAATTAACCATTTTTAATGGTTTTATCACATTAGGGTAGCCCTTAAAAATGCATGAGCGGGGGTTAGGAAAATTGCTGTTTACACAACATTTCTTTTTGTTCCCCCATAACTTTGTATAGCAAATTGGAACAAAAGTTATCCAGATGACGCTGCATTTTTTCTTTTCTTTTGGATTTACAGAAAGGGAACCAAAAGATTGTTAGCTGAAAAAACAAAGTGCGCTGTGAAAATAGATTTCTTCAAACATTTTGAGAAAGAAAAAGGCATTGGAAGAGAAAAACAAATGCTTCCTAGGATTCCTTTTAAATGATAAATGTTTGCAGAGCTTGTGAAGGGACTTACATAGGTTCTGATGTGTGCCAGATGAATGCCTTCAACTCAGTATGAGTTGACTGTGTTCAGAACCTAAAGGAGGTGCTCAGCATCCTGAACAATCAGAATATAGACCAAAAAAACAAAACAAAACCTTCCTGAATTAATCCCAGCACATAAAAAAGAGATAATTAATTGTATTTGACTCCAGAAAAACAAGCCTCTATATTGTGTGCTAAGAGGGCATCTGTAATAGAAGTTCATCCAGAAGAGACAACTGATGAAGGCTTGAGCAGGTCTCATTTATTGTGAATACTCACAAAAGTATGTTGCAAACTCTGATAGCCAGAGTCTTAATTATATTAAAGGCTTAACCAAGCCTGGATATCATTGATTTCTCTGAAACTTCACTGTGCCATCCTAGTAAAAACAAACAAAACAAACGCCCCCCTTTCCCCCACCCCCCAAAAAAACAAAAAAAATGGTTACTTTTGTCTCATGTATGTAGGTTCATTAACTTCAAAAGCAGTTTAGCTAGGTCTTTCATCTAAGGAACTAAAATGGAATAACCATCAACTTTGCACCATGATTCTTCTTACATTGTGCACTGGAAAAAAAGAAAATCAAAAGAACCACAATTCCTCTTTAGGAAGAGTGAAATTAATTTAAAAAAAAAAAACGGGAAAAAAGTCTGAAGTGATAATAAAGGTAGATTTTTAAAAGCTCTTGTCAATGTAAGCAGTTTGAATATTGAAATGTAAACCTTCAGCTAAAACCTCTTCAGCTAATCAATTATTCTTGACATAAAACAACATCAAAGATTAGAAGGTGCTTCTCCATTATTTTTAATTATGGCCTTGGCTGACACTAGTACAAACTATAAAAAGTCAAAGTCCTTCAACTTATTTTCTCGACGGCCAGAACTGCTACTGATATATAGCACTGTCATTCTGATTTTAAATGACAAGTGCATTTCCTCAAATGAATACACATAAAAAGCTAATATATCACACAGTTGAGTACATTTAGTATTACCCTTTTTCATATAACAGTATATATTAGTGATGGATGAATGTCAGGTTCAGTTTGCATAAGCATCCAAAAGTTCAAATGCCTATATGAAACTAGTTTTCAATATTAGTCTGGCTACTGGCAACTGTTTAACAGTCCCCAGCTCACAAAATATTTACTACGTATTTATACATTTCAATAAATAATAATAGATACTAGATTCACCAGCCTGGCTACCAACATCTGTTCATTGGGGTCATACTCCAAGACACTGACCTTTATGTCGTACAGAGACTCTACAGATAGAGTTGGGTGACGGCACAATGGATTTTGGTGGTGTCAATTTCTGGGTTTTCAACTTGAGATATCTTAATGGGGCTTGATTTTCAGAAAGCGCTGAGCACCCTGCCCTCCGAAGATCAGATGCTTTCAGATGCTGTCTCCAGCAGGGCATACAAACATTGAGATACCTAACACCGCCAGTTACTTTTAAAAATTTGAGCCATAGATACCTATGTTCACTCAGACATCCCCATTTTTACTAGCATATATGTTTGCATTTTTATAAGGAAGCATATCACTCATACTGCACTTTTAGTTACTTTTATTTGTATTGTGAAATGTATATTACATTACATACTATGGGCACTGTAACTTTTTTGAAAAAGATAAGGAAGGTACGCATCTATGTGATTATATTTGACATGCAAATTAGTTTATTAGATCAGAGTAGCAGCCATGTTAGTCTGTATTCGCAAAAAGAAAAGGAGTACTTGTGGCACCTTAGAGACTAACCAATTTATTTGAGCATAAACTTTCGTGAGCTACAGTTCACTTCATCGGATACATCCGATGAAGTGAGCTGTAGCTCATTAAAGCTCATGCTCAAATAAATTTGTTAGTCTCTAAGGTGCCACAAGTACTCCTTTTCTTTTTATTAGATCAGTTAGTCTTTAAATCAGATTCTGCTTGAATAGTAACAACAGGCTATATGTGAAGAATATTTCCAGGCAGTCTAACATCTATGTAGCTGAAGGTGGTGTACGTAGCCTATCCCTATGGTTTGATTTGCTACTGCTTCCTCCCCATCCCCAGGATAGGCTGGGGTATAAAGAGAGGGGATTACACTAAACAACATGCATCCAGGATGTCTGTGCTTATAAGGGGAAAAGCTGTTTACATGTAAGTAGAATTATTTAAATGCAGAAGAAATACACACTGTGCATTTTATTTACTGAACAAAATTGTGACATTTATACGGAATTGGGCCAAAGCTGTGTTTCCTTTATTTGCTTCTTTTTTCCATAAACAATGCTGTAGAAATTTAATGAGAACTATATTAAGTATAATTGGGTAAAAGTCTTTACAGTACTTATCTGAAGAAATATGCCCATGTCCTTAAATAAATTGAAACACAGAAGGGAAATGTTTAACTGTATGTATAGAGTCATGGACAGTAAAACCCAGAAATACCCTTAAGTTTGTAAGCTTTACTGAAGGACTAATTTATTAAATTGTTTATTGTAACTTGTTTTAAAATGCCAGACAGAATCGATAGCAAGTACTTGAAACAAAGAAATAAAATCATAGGAGCTTTTAGTCCCTGGGAGGGAGAATGAAAAGGGAAGTGATGTTGAGAGTTTATAGCAAAAAGCATGCCTGCATATCCCATAGAGTAAGCTTTTAATGGAGAAATCTAAACGTCTCCCCTGAGGATACTGTTGTCCTCACATACATAGTAGGCAACCAGAAATATGTATTATTTGGACATGACACCCTGAAGGAAAATATATGTGAAAGCAGAGATGTGAGCTAATCAGTTTGAAAATATTTATTAACTGGCCTCTGACATGGAGGAACCTTTATTAAGTGAGAAAGACAGCAGCAAATAGGTGGCTGTCCTCTCATTTGAGAAAAAGTACCAACTTCAGCACCAATGCTAACAGGTGAAACTCCACTGAGGACAGTGGAACTACAAGAGGACTGAATTTGCCCCTGGATGTTTGCTACATGTAGGGCTACACTCATGTACGGCAATTTTACAGAGCCTATGCCATCACAGCCCCTGAGTTTAAAAGTTCTCCTGGAATAGTAGATACCACCTCCTCAAATGAAGTTAGCTATGCCAACAGAAGTCCTCTTCTATCAGCATAGTTGTATCTACACTAAGGATTTTTTGGCATACCTATGTTGCTAAGGGGTGTGATTTTTTTCACATTGCTAGTATACATAGCTATGATGGTACAAGTTATAAGTGTCATCCAGGCCTGATGAAACAGTACAAAGTGTTTGCAATAAAAATAGAAACCACACGAGACTCAGTTGATTTTGTTACAGACTTGAATCCTAGACCATACTAGTCAAAAACTTCACTAAGTTTTATGAGCCCCTCTAGCAAACCTACAATCATGTATGGGTTTGCATCAAAATAAAGTGCAAATTCAACCGTAATCCACATGAAAATCAGACTTTGAACACCAAATTCAAAGCTGCACATGTGAACTCTCATAGCTCGAAACAAAATAAAAATAGTTTCCCAACCAACTATGGAGCGAGATTACTGGGTGTGTGTTTTACACACACACACACACACACCCCCCACCTACCTTTACAAGTCTGATTTTTCCTAAGTGAAATGGTAACTCCAAGCCACAATAATTCACTACAGCATACATTATTCCATAAACAAACTGTTTTGAGCTGCTTACTGTAGGTAGATATGTTACTAATTTCTATTTAAAATTACACTAATATATGTAACATGAATTCATTTTACAAGTTACTTCTTTCCCAATTCAAATATTTAACGTTTGTGTTTTGCAAACTATTATATAAGCCACATGTACTTTGAAGCAGTTCTACAGTACATGAAAGATCTATTTCTTCCTCTAAGAATGAAAGGACAAGGAGAAAAAAAAAAGCAAAATGTTTTTATTATTTTCCTTTCAGTTTATTGAAAATATCTTCTAAGAGTGTTATTCCTTTTAAAATAGGTAGTAATCATCATGACCATACAAACTGAAGCAATCTATGTACAAATAGCCAAATCATTCATTTAAGTCCCAATCCAAATATCACTGAAATCAGGGGAAAGACCACATTTACTGCAATGGGAGTTGGTTTGAGTCTTTAATGTATTGAAAATTACCCTTGCAATAACCAAAGAAAAGAAATCGCAGGAAAACTGTCCCTTCATTTTCTTTTCCAGTCTCCTACCAATAGTCACTTCAATTCAAAATTGTAGCACATTTTAGGATTTGCAAACTTTCCTTTCTGTTTTGGATTTGTTATATTAGCCATTATTTGTTTTTCATTTTGCTTTCTCAAGCACCATATTCAGAAATTATATTCGGAAATCTTCTTAGGAAACTTACCGGGGAAGAAATAATCACCAAGATAAATTATATGGCAGGATGATCACACTGCATGCCCTTGGCAGAAATCAGTTCTTACCAAGTAAAATTAGAAGATGCATTCTGCTATGCAGAAATGTTCATAGTCCTTCTGAAAAATGAGCATGTGAACATCCCCCAAGGATTTTTTTTTTTTCCGAAGGAGGAGCGGATTTGCTATGTACCTGTGACGGGGCATATTAGCCCTGCACTAGTACAGCAAGGGCCAACCCTTCTCTTTAGCAGAGGAGGCGACACACACCCGGGCTCCGCTGGGCATGCTCCAGCTGGAAGCAGGATATAAATGCCAGCAGAGCAGCTCAGTCTGGGCTGACCATCAGCAGGAAAGGAGGTGTGTCATTAGCTCCTGAGGAAAGACTGCCTGCACTCTAGGATGCGAAGGCCAGCCAGTTTGAGATGGACCCCAACACACTGGATCGGGACATTGTGGAGAGACTGGAGAGTCTCAGAGATGGAGAACCCCCAAGACTTGGGTAGGAAAAAACCCAGGGAAGGTTGCAAGGAAACAGTTATAGAACTGGAGTAAGGCTCTGAGTGTTTTGGTTGGAGCTCTGTGGAGCTGGTGGTGGACAACCCCTATGACCCTGGGTTGGGACCCAATGGAGAGGGAGGCCCGGGTCCCACTATCCTGGCCACCACCCACCCTGTGACTCAGGCCGGTAGGCTGCACTGCCCTGACTGTAAGGGCTGTAGTACTGACTCTGGCCATTGGGCCACACTGCCCTGAGAGCAAGGGTCGTATTAAGGACTAATGCCACAAAGCCGCGCACCCCCGAGACATGGGGAAGCCCTCCCCCCGCCCCCATGGGGTGATGGGGTGTATCAGCCCCGCGACAGTACCCTATGAAACCATTATAGCTAGAATTATACGGAATGTTCAAAATGAAATCACATGCATCTCTGTCACTTGTTTCAGGTATTGTTATAAATTCAAGACTCAGAACAGGCACACTGAAACATCCACGGAGGTTAATATATTTTACATTAGATACATTTCCTGGCTTGTTTGTTTAAATTGTCAATGAAAGTGTGTTCTGGATACTACAGTAAAGCGATTTATTTTTGTTGCAACACACTATAACCAGATCTTTTTTTTATTATACATTATTGTTTGTCTGAATGATCTCGATTACCACTGCTTTTGAGTCTGTGGCCAAGAATCAACATACCCTGAGGATGTGCTTGGACTTAGTTCAGATCTCAGCTGTGTTAAAAAGTGTAAGGCTGACTCAGGCTATTTGTACCATAAACTAAGTCTGATTGAATCAGGGCTAAGATAGGCCATTATTAATGTGGAATTTTTTAAAAATGTTTGGTTGTTTTCCCCATGTAATTGAACATTCAGCACCAGTGATTTTACACTTAGGCTAAACTATCCAGCTCATCTTGCTGTTCATGAACAATCTAACACAGAGAAAGAGACTAAACAAGTCTGAATAGAAGACCAGAAAGTATATATCTTATTATATTTCCATTTACAAACCTCACACACACTTGGAATGCTTCATGGGGAGTCCCATTAATAGCAACTGGACTGAGCCAAGATTAATCAAGATGTGCACAGATTTAGGAAAGGGGTGAGCAAACTATGGCCCGTGGGCCACATCTGGCCCATCAAATCATTTAATCGGGCCTTCAGCTCCCACCAGCCATGCCCCAGTCCCCTGCCACAGCCCTGATCCCCCTACTGCCCTCTGAACCCCTCGATCCCATCCCAGAGCCCCTTCTTGTACCCCAAGCCCTTCAGCCCCAGCCCACCCCAAAGCCTGCACCCCCTGCCAGAGCCCTCCCCCCACCCTGTGCCCCAACAGCCTCCCCCATCCCTGATCCCCCTCCTGCCCTCTATACCAATTGGTCCCAGCCCAGAGTACCCTCCTGCACCCCAAACCCCTCATCCCCAGCCCCACCCCCAGCCGGAGCCCTCACACCCCTTCCCTGTGCCCCAGCCCCCTGCCCGAGCCCTGATCCCCCTCCCACCCTCCAAACCCCTCAGGCCCAGCCTGGAACCCCTTCCTGCACCCCAAAATCTCATCCCCAGCCCCACCCTAGAGCCCTCACCCACCCCCCTGCACCCAGCCAGGAGCCCCTTCCCGCACCCTGAACTCCTCATTTCTGGTCCCACCCTAGAGCTTGCTCCCGCAGCCGGAGCCCTCACCCACTCCCGCACCCCTACCCTCAATTTCATGAGCATTCATGGCCTGCCATACAATTTCCATACCCCGATGTGGCCCCCAGGCCAAAAAGATTGCCCACCCCTGATTTAGGATGTAGTGACCCCACAGTCCAATGGGGTATGGAAGGGTCCAAAAGAATCCCAGGAGAACTATAGGAATGAAGCTAAGCAAATCTCAAGGAGGTTGAACAAAAGGAGAAAGCAAACCTCACAAGATTTGAATGCATCCACAAAACCTCAGCAAATTAATTATATTTATTGCATGAACAATTTATTTTGTATTTTTCCTTTGTTAGATACAAAGTGCTGAGTTGATACCCGGAAAACTTCCATCTTCTAAAACATTGTAAAGAGTACAGATCTACATTCAGATCCACATAGTGAGTTTTGACTGCCATTCTGTGTTCTCCCTACATGCATAAGACAGCCCAGTGAGAAAAATCAGAGTTGAATTGTGTCACACAGAATTGAAAAGATAATTTTCCTTGAGTGTGTATTTATAAAAACACCTTTAAGCAGGAGACAAGGCATCCAGTGTCCTTGCAAACACATTAGAGCACAACATACTATCAGGCCAACAGGAGCTGGAAGACCATTGAACGCAGAAATATCAGGGCATGACAATTGAGAAAAAAAAAAAAGGCATGACAAATAATTTTGTCTTTATCCAAAGTCAAAATGGGCAGTGTTTGATAGCCCTCGACATTTGTCTTGGATTATCCATACCAGGGTAGCCTAGTGGCTGTATAGCAGGTCACAGTGCAGCAAAGAGAGTTGATAATACAAGACATCTTAAATATAACTATGTATCCTGCCTGTGAGATCATAAATCATATAATTATTGTTCCAAAAGAGCAGCCAAGATCTGGGGCTATCACTAATCTCCAATAGTTTGTTGGGAATAAAGGATGTTGACAATGTTCAAATGTTTGCTTGGGCCTTTGCTCAAGGTCAGTGCCTGGAGGGAGAAGTGCAGAATTATGAATGGACTTTGTTTAGGAAGGTTTTATTTACAGTTTATTTTAAATTAATAAACCTAGTCTGCGATGAGGGGTGTTTTTGATCAATAAATGGGAAGTATATTTGAACAGTCCAAGAGAGGAAACTGAGGCACACTGCTAGACTCTGATCATACACAACAAGAGGGCACACAGGAGGCAGCCAGTGCAGTTACAAGCTCAATGCCCTCAAATCTTTTGAGGGGATGGCAATACAAAGATCACTTGAATAAATGAACCTTTCCAAGTCAGGAAATTCTGGTTAGTCATTGTGTAGATATTAAACAACCAGGGCAATCCATTTTTTTTAGTATTGAATTAGGTTTGCAACTTGACCACAGCATGAATGTCCTGGTTGGAAACCATCATTCAGCTGCCCTTCCGCTATTAGTGCTATTCTACACATTATAATCCACTCATATACCTTGTGAGGTATGGACTGTATTCTATATTACCCCACCTGTGAAGTGTGTGTGTGTGTCTATATTACATATACGCTTACACTCACACACACACAGACAATATAATATATTACACATTTTTTAATTTATATGCATAACATTTAACATAAGGAAATATAGAATTAAAATATATTGTTATGGGATAAAATCCACAAGTACTTAATCTAGCAACATTCCTATTAAAGCCCAATAGGTGTTTTGTGAGAGGAAGGACTGCAGGATTTAGCCTAGGGATATTAAAAAACTGAGATACTCTGCAAAGACTGAGGGAAATGTCCAAATGGGGAAACAATTTTGCCCAACTCAACAACTATATTCAAAACAAATATGGGCTAAAAATTCTACATAATACAAATAATTTATATAATCATTACTTAGCAAAATATATTTTTTACTATTTCTATTGTTATCCTAATCCAAAAGGGAGCTTGCTTGTGACTTTGACTTGTTGAATCTTGCTTCGTTTTAGTTTGTTAACTACTTGGGGTTGGGATTGTCTCTTCCTGTGTGCATTGTACATCTCTTAGTGTAATGTGACCCCAGTCAGGATTGGTGCCTTTAGATGGTACCAAAATAAAAATAGAGTACAATACTTGAAAAAAAGAAAAGAAAAACAATTAAGCTATTTAGTAAGTCAGAAACCATGTAAGTCAGTCTTTATCCCCTTACTTCATCTTTAAGGTGTTCTTCTGTTGTCCTTGAAATTTCATACAATGAAGTCTTTTTTCCCCCATCCCCCAGACATAGCCTCCTACACCTCATCATGAAAAGGTCATTGAACTTTAACCCTATCAGATGTGCTATTTACTGGGGTCTCTCTCTCTCTCTCTCGCTCTCGTTTTGACCAGAAGTTCCATCCTGGTTCTGAGAAACCATTTTTGGATGAACTGGCATTTTCCCTAAAATTCCAACCAACTCCTTAGATGTTACTAACTGGAATAAGTACAGTAGAGCATGGATCAGGAAGGTGGCAGGGAAAGGCAGGGTGAGAGACTATCCTATTTCTTTCAGATAGCTCTTTTCCCCATGTGTTTTAGAGGTCGTTAGGGAGTCCCCTCTATTCCAGTATATATCATTAATTAATGGATACTAGCCTATAAAGCTATCCTCACTAAATATAATACTTCACAAAAAATCAGTAGGGTCACATTTATTTTCTACACTTTTGCTTTTTTCCTTGATAAAATTCCTTCACACATTCTTGACTTGGATTTTCATAATGTATTCCAGATTTTGCTGAATAGTTAGTATATTAAATCATTTTTCTCTAATCCTTCCTCTATGCCATCTCAGTTCATTGATCCAAGAACTGAACATTAAACAGCTAATGCAATTTACGTATCTCAGTTACTTTGCACTTACTGAAAAAAAGAACAAAACAAAACAAAAAAAAACACCCCCCGAAACCTCCGCTTTTTCAGCTGCAGGCAAACTAAGAAGATACTGTTGGATAAAGTAAGGAAACTCACAGCTTCTTAAGAGTCTGATCCTTCAAGGTGCTGCACCCTCCCAATTTCCTTTGAGATCATAGCCTGGTATGAGGTCGTTGGTAGCTCAGGTCTTCAGTATTTTGCAGGATTGACCCTAAATTAAACCAAAATCCAGGATTTGGGGACATTTATAGCAAATAAAAAGTTATTTCAAAATGAATGCTGCTTTGTCTGACCCTGTATCTGTACTATTCTTCTCTAGTAACACACTCGATCAAGATTACTCTGTTGACTCCAAGTTTAGCCAGATGTGACTTTCACTTCATAGACCGTGATTCCACAAAGCAAAACTGTACATGCTTAAACGCAAACAACTGCATAAATGGTTTGCTGAACTGAGTCCTTTAAAAGTGCAGATTTCATTCTGACCATTCACCCTGCATATCTTCATAATGAAAAATAAATAAATAAATAAATAAATAAATAAATAAATAAAAATGGTCTCCCCTTCTAATATAATATTACTTGCTAGCCCTTGTTGCTCCTCTCCTGATAGTAACTGTCAACCAGTCAGTTGCTCAGAGAATGAAGAGAATTTTAATGTATGCACGAATACAGCCTAGAAATAATGTAGGAAGAACCTTGATGGTTGATGGCTTGGAGAAACTGGATTGGAACAATCCGTTAAGGTTTATTTCAATTTAAAGAGAATGCAGTAAACAATGCAGAACAACTTCTTATTTATGGAAATCAGTTTGGCAAGGCAAGTGATAAAGTGAGGTCCAGATGTGAAGTCAACACTGCAAAGAGGATCCTGTTTACAGAAGTGGAAAGACTAGACCCTGAACAATTTTAAAACAGAAATCAGAAGGAGGCGGCAGCGGGTTTATATTGAAAAACATCAACTTTCATTGCTTGTCTTTCCCCTTTTCTCAAAATACAAAAGCTGAATATAACCTAATGCTCCTTTGAGGGTCTTGAGCTAAAAAGCAGGCAAAAGATTAGGGGTGAAATCCTGGTTCTTTTGTGACTGAATTCAATGAAGCCAGGATTTCACCCTAGATACTTAAATCTACATAGAACACAATTTCTGTAATTGGATTTCCAGTACTTTGTTTCCAGTCTGGTAAGAAATCCCGCAGGACGAGCAACTTTTGCTTCTGCTCCCAAAGTTGTAGATGCATGACCATGGCAACTAATGAAAACAAAAAGTTAAACAAAGTTTTCTCACTCAAAAAAAGCTTTAGTGTGAGTTGTAGTGGGAGTGAGAAGAGATGGGTCTTAATACATTCAAACTGGTTTGTCCACCTGTTTCAAGTATTAGGAACTTGTTAGTGGAGATTTGGGGAGCGTATCATTTTTCTATTCCTTAAAAAATAAACAACAAATGTTACTCTCTCGTAAGTAATATATGTTAGGGCGACAGTGCTTTTCCAGTGAACATACAAGTTCAGACTACCTATACTTCTGGGAAGCAAAGCAGGGAGGAACCAAACAGAGAGTCTCCAGCTGATAAGGGCAGCTGCTGAAACAGCCAAAGTAGGGACCTTCCAGACATTCAGAGAACTTTCTAGACTTGCCTGCACTTTCTCTGCCCTCTACTGATTGAAAACCATCTGTTATTTCCAACCCTCTCCTTTCCTCTCTCTTGTAGTCTCTTCACCTCACTCCACACCTCTTCACCTTCACTCCACATCTAACCCTTTTCTCCCCTGCCCTGTCCCCCTCATTCCCTTTCCCTTCACATTTCTTTTCCATTTAGCTGCCCTCCCCGCATTAAAAATACCAGCAAAAATCAGGGAACTAACAGGGCATTTGATGCCAACACATTATTCACCTTGTTTGTGTATCATACACATTCCCCAGACTTGTCTATTCAGATTGGAAACCCTTCTGGGTGGTGTCTGACTGCTACTCAGTGTCTGTAAAGTGCCAAGCACAATAGGGTCCTGTTCTTTGTTGATCCGTAGGCACGACCATAATAAATATGATTATTAGTAATAATCCAATGTTGAAAGTTATAAAGACAATGTATTAACACAGCAAATGGATGGCAGTACCACACTGGCTAAAATTATGCTCTCCAACATCTGCTTTAATAACTAATGTCTCTTTTCTACATTTTGAAAAGTAGGGTCAAGAAAGAAACAATAACAGTTTCCTAAATCAATCATCATTAGGCAAGAAAGTTTCACCAGAGAGAAGTAAAATTATATTGAAATGATAATTTACTTTACTTTGTCTGAGAAGTATAATACAATAAAGCTCCAACAGAGAAATCAATCATGTTAATAGATTGTTCCTGCTTAGTATTATTTTAGCTTTTATTACAGTACCCTATTTTTGAGGAGGTAGAATACAAACTGTATTAAGGGCAGAAAATCAATCACCTTCCCAGATACTGATGATAAAAATTATATATCAGCCGAATGGTTCAGGAGCTAGGGCAACAGCCCACGATTTGGGACACAGTTCCAGATGCTCGGTAAATATCTGGGATGTTCTAAACCTATTGCTTATGATTGTGTATGCTTAAATCCAATAAACTGCAATGTTAGACAAGAGCACACTTACTTGTATTTAATCCCTGAACAGACAGAATTGCTGTGTTCCGACTGCTTTATTTCTGGCACCGCCTGGAGTGAAATAGTTCAGTTACCACTGCTGGGGGTTCTGAAAAACCCCAGGTAACAAAGGCTAGATTATCTCCCATGATCTAGCCCACATGCAGCAAAAAGGAGCCAGATACTGGCCATACTTGGTCAGCTGAAGATTCTCCAGTGGGGAAGAAGAGTACGGAGCAAAGCTATTGTAGCCAGCATCTATGCAACGGGTCCCCAACTTGCATGGAGTAGAGGAGTGTCAGCGATGGAAGGGAGCATGGCTGGAGTGCTGGTACACTTTGCCGTTCTCAACTGATAGATGGACCTGCTGCCCATTGCCCTTGATTACATCATCTGTTAGATTGCTCCATCCAACACCGGAGCAGGAGCAGCCAAATAAGCATTGGGGAACCCTCCCCTTCTGGCCCACGCTGTGCAGATCTAGGCACAGGAGAGAATCTGATCCTTAATCCTTCCTCCTAAGCGATAGCAAATTACTGTTGTATTGCCAGCTTTATTCCTGCGCTGCTGCTGGCAATTCCTGCACTGCCATCAGAGCTGGGCAGCTGGAGAGCAGCAACTGCTGGCCAGGTGCCCAGTTCTGAGGGCAGCACCACCGCTAGCAGCAGTGTAGGAGTAAGGGTGGCAACACCATGCCTACTGCGGGGCTCTCGCCCCTACTGTTTTTTTCCACCCCATTTTTCCGTCCCTTTGGCTCTGTGCCCTGGGTGACTGCCCCTCTTGCCCCACCCAGGTTACAGCCCTGACCTCACAACCCCATTTTGGGTTGGGATCCCCAGTTGCACAATCTCTGCACTAGGTAACCTTTACTGTGTGTACTAGCAAGGTCTACAGGGACCAATTAATGCCGGTTAGTGCACTTTAGAAATAACACCCCCACAGAGCACATTATCCCGCCGTGTAGACAACCCCTATGTTAACCGCTAAGAATGACTGAAATTATTTTTTCCTGTGGGTTTACCACGCTCTTGCATGTATCTGTGGTTTATTACAATATGAGTCAATGGATGATTCAAGAACAAACAGATGAGATGGTCAGATACTGTGGAATAATTTGATTTGCTCCCAGTTTCTATTTATAGAATGAACTCTACAAAAATCCCTCTCAATTACAGTTCTCTGCAGCTTTGCTCGACTCCTCACTATTACTTAAATTAAAAAAAAACCCCTACATTTAGTACCCATAGGTGCCTTTTAATTATTCAGGGGACTAAAGTCCTAAGATTTATTCGTTGAACAGCTGTAGGCAGGGGCACCAGCAGTGCAAGTTTCCCCATATTACCCAACAATGGGCCTCACAGCTAACTTGGAGGAATCACTTCACTGGGTTGGATTTCCAAACTCATTCACTTCCATTCTGAGAATGACAAACAGAGCCAGTTGTTATGGTGATTTTTTTTCCAAACCTATGCCTGTTCAAAGACCTGTCCCGAGACCACCCATCTCATTCAAACAGGCCATTGAAAATTCATCAGATAGTAATGACTTTTAGTAATTTCCCAGCCTGAGATACATTTAAACTTGTGATTGGAGACAAAAACTCCTGAGCCATCTAAGTTCCCCTAGCTGGTGTTCGTATTGTCTTTTTTGACATCAGTTTTTCTGACAGTATGGACAGAGTATGACAAATCTACTGGATGCTGATCTGACCTATGCTGTCTCCTAAGAAACTTCCCAACTGGTCAGCTTTAGCGCTCTGTAAAACCTGATGTTTTGAAGCAAGTTTCTTATCTCAGGACCTAGGTTCTAAAGGTATCTGGACCACTGTCACTCATTATGATGTACAGTTTAGTTTACATATAACAGACAAACCTTAGATAATTAGGTTTGAAACTTACTACGGAGTTATGTAGAACACTCAACTCCGTTTTGTCCTGTACATCTGTGTTCAGATCATGTTTTACCACACTAGGGATATCTGTTCACTATATTGATTGAGCATTAAAGCAACAATTTATGTGTTGCACTTCCATATTGGACTACTGAAGTGCTTTATTTTATTGACTTTCTGACTGCTCTTTGGCCTTTGCATATATTTTACAGCTTCTGCTGAGCACTGACACAAAGGTCATTCCAAACAGTCATTTCCACACCCCATTTTTGCCAGAAAATTAGCTACTGATTGAATCTTGTACATTTTGCTTTTTTAATCTATAAAGAATCTTAAATATCAAGTCTAAATTTGTCTTTTTCATCTGGCTTGTGATCTGGTTCAATCATACACTCAGCAAAGCTGATTTTAGTGGATTTCCCTACTGATGTAAGAGCTCTGGGTTTTGAGCTTTTAGCTGTTATGTATGTCAGATCTACAATTTGTTACAACTAGGCTGACAACCTTTAAATTTTCAACTCCAGACTCACTGCTTATTTATTCGATCTAACAGAAACAGAATTATTGGAGCTGCTAATTTTGCTCCAACCCCTTCCTGCCCTCTCCCACCACCCCTGCAATACTGGTCATGGCATGAAAAGTGTTACAGAAGTGTCCTTTGATAGGTTGATAATAGACAAAGCTCTGATTCCTCTAAGCCCTATATTGATTTTGGACTTGAAGGAACAAGAATAATATAATTAATCTTTTAAAGTTATTGTCTGTCTGTCTTACATACATAAACAAAACATGAATATGAAAGTAAGAAATGTTTTGTAGTAGCTCTAGAATTCCCCTAATTCCAGTCAATACTGCAACATTGTATTAGACTCCAGTTGTGTTCTTAAGCTATTTTGGACAAATATTATAGCTACCATAATCATTTCTTTTTCTATTTAGGACTAACAGGAAGGTATTATAAAACAAAATACAACCACTGTGATTTGAATAAATGATGATCTTTGAAAATCTGTTCTCGAATCTTTAGATATTTTATGAAAAAGTGACAGGCTGGAAAATAAGCACCTGCCATCTGTCTAAAAAATTTAAAGCAGGGTAGAAAATGCTCCAAAGCTTTCTTCAGGATAAGATATTCAAATATCAATGAAATTATTAATACGATGTCACGTCATCGTAATGTAAATAACCTGGATCCTAGGAATTACTCTGACAGCCAAAAGATGCCACTCAGATAGTGATGATTCAACATGTTAATGAAGAGCAATTAATCTGCGTTAGCGTGTCAAAGGCTGCCTTGGAGATACTTTTGTCCTACATAGAAAACTTTCTTCCTGGCTTCATGTGGGAATTCACAATACACTTTATTAAAAAAAAAAAAACAGAGACCCTCCACACATTTATAAAATGAGTATCAAAATAAATGCCCCTTGAACTTAAAAAGATGCCCCATAAAATATTAGTTTTAATCCAAATGATACAGCAAGTGATCATAGATCTATTTATAAGAGCTACATAAGTAACAGTATGTTATATACATTAGAAATTCATTATTCATTTTGATGGGGACAGATTAAGTGGAACTGAACCCTGATTTAATTTCTTGAATGTGGAAAATGACAAGAGAATAAATGTCATCCTCCAATATGAACTGTAAGCTGTTAAGAATTTAGTGGAAAAGTGACAAACTGTAATTTCTTCCTCTTTGGATCACTGCTGACGTGCAATAGCCAATATTCCTTTATGATTAACATGGATAGCAAAGCAAGGAATTCATTTTTCTGTTCAAGATGCTTGTAGTTTTATTATGCATATCTTCGCTATGAGACATAGTTACATCATTTTATTATAATATATTATTGCACTGTGCCATGTTGTGGTATGCACAGAGACCTTAATGGAGCTGTGCTGATTTACACCAACTGCTGATCTGGTCCAATAAGTACAGCATTATGGACAGTAAGAGAACTATGAACTAATTGCAACAGGAGGAAAGTATGACATGGTCTCTATTGTTATTTTAACTTTCTCATTTTTTTAAAAAAAACTACCTATAAATTGAAGTTGATGTGCATTTGGTAACACTAAAATCTACTTCAGAACAAAGCTTTAAGCCAGCATGTCTAGTGTGGAGAAAAATTTACCTCATCCCAGGAAATGCTGAATTCCTAGTGCTGATGGCAATCAGAGAATGGTAGAAAAGTCAATTAAGCATAGGTGATGTAAAGGAGGAAGTTAAACCTTGCAATGCTTTTAAATATGCTATTAATAGCTAGAAGTAGGTGACTATTGCAGGTACTTGATGGATATGCCCCACAGAAAATTATTGACGTGGTTTATGATAGTGACCTTTATGGAATACTACTACTTTGAAGAAGTAAGTTTAGGATCAAGAGTTTTACTCTTTCTCTTGTGTGTCACAAAAACACTGGTTGGTCGGTCAGTTCACAAGGCTCATAAAAAACAAACACAACAACCCTGTCTTATTCGGACTTCTCCTGAGGAAAATGTTTTTTGGATTCCCCCCCCCGCACCCCCTTACCAAAAAAAATGCAATGGTGAAAGACTCCTGAAAAGAAACAACACAAAAACAAAACCAACCCCTACAAATAACACCCACAAAACAAACAAAAAAACCAAACAACTTGAAACAAATACTTCATTTGACATCCTATCTTCTTTAAAAACGTAGGGAATCCATGTATTTTCCTTCTTGCTGAATCATATTGGTATTCAACAAAAGAAAAACAGACACTGAAAATAATCTTGCCACTTCTGAAGAAGAATAGGACCCGCTCCTAGGAAAAAGCAAGTCAGTCTCCATCTCGCGAGCTCACATACATACATATACACACACACCACACACACTCTCTCTCCCCACCCCATGAACTCAATGGGCCAGGACTTCAATAGGGCCAGGTTTCACCCCTCATGATCAAAACCCCACTATTGTTATTATATTTGTAATAAATGAAAAAACCAGGGCCTGATCCAAAGAGAATCCCCCTACATTGTCATTAATAGACTTTGTAACAGTCCCACAGACAATAAGTACATTGGAAATATGTGTCAGAAAATACAGCTGTTCCCATACAACTGGTTACTGTTATTGATATACATTCCCTGGACCCCTCCCCAACCTTATAGGGCCTACCCGCAGCTCAAAGACTGCCTGCATGATCGCAGGTTACAGCAATGTCTCTTCTCAGTTCCTTTGTAAGAAATTTAGCACAGTGCATTTCTAGCACTTCTATGAGCAATAACAATTCTGTGTAACAGCTTCTTTCTTTGTTCATTGGGTGCAATTTTTTGGTCGTGAAGTGCATTTATATATGCTACAAAATTACAAAACAAGTAACATTAAAAGGTATTTTAAAATGATAGTTCAACAAGATTTCTGTCATTTTTAACACAAATGTTACAATTAGTTTTAATTGGCAATATTCTACTCATCACTTTCTGCAATTTTGGCTTACAGTTTATGGCATATAATAAAAAAAACTTTTGGAATATACAAGTGATCATAAAATCATCTCTAATTCTGCTTGTGACTTCATAAACCAGTTATGTTTAAACTTTCATATTCAAAGGACTATAAACAAGACTTAAATAAAGGAGCATTGACACTTTTAGAGTTGGTCTACACATGGAGTTATTCCAGAATAGCTGCTATGCTTTAAACTCCCACTAACTGAGTCTGGATTAATTTTTATCTGTATATATACCCTAAATCACAAATTATTCTATCACAAAATTTGCACATTTATAGTATTTTCTACTTGGTCTCAAAATGTTTATAAACATCAGTTAACCTACCTCACAACTCCCAAACTTACTTAATCAAACTTTGCAGACTACGAGGTCCCTAAATGTTATTATCCCAATTGCGTAGTCAATGGAACTAGAGAGGCAAACTATCCTTGTCAAAATCACACATGTGAATTTACACCAGATTCAAAGAGGTATAATCCAAAGAGATCCAAAGAGATCCTGGCTCTAACTGTATTTTAATTATAATCTTTGTCTCTGTTCAATTCACATGGCCTGGCTGAGATTTTGAGCAAATAGTGCCCATTTCTAAAAGCAGCTATCTTCTGTTTTGTAATTAAGGCCTCACTACTTTACATATTTGGAAAGATAAGGATGTCACTTATTCCTTTGTACAACACAGTTATTTATTTTATCTCCAGCCAACATCTGACTATTTTCAGGATATAATTATTGGTTGGAAACAGCATGCACTGAATATATTTGAAGTGGATTGTCCAAAATGAGGTCTTTAGGGCTTGTCTGCACAGGGACATCCAGGAAAATTGATCCAAATTAACTAAAGATGTGAATTTGAAGTGGATTAGCTCAACTGCATTAAACCCCTCTATCAACATTCTTATTCCAAATTTAAGTGTCCTTAATTCAGTCTGACATACTTCACTTTGAAAGAAAAGTATAATAAAGCAAATTAAGGCCACTTAAATTCTAAACTGGAGTGTTCACACAGGTTTAACATAGTTTAGCTAATCAACTTCTAATACACACCTTTAGTTAATTTGGATTAATTTTCCTGGATGTTCCTGTGCAGGCAAGCTCTTTGGTTCTGTGATACCGTATTAGCTGCCGTGTAAAATATGAGAGCAGATAAACAGATAAAAACAATCCCATCCCCAAATAGTTATTTTCCTTTTATATCAGTGTTTATGGTAATGCTACACATTTCAGTAAATTTACACTACTGGTAAAATGGTGCTGACTGTTGCCAGTATACTATACTTCATAGGAACCCACCAGTTCTATGAAGATGAGACTGCAATCATGATGGCAAGCTGCAGAGTGTACATCAGTCTGTGCTTCTTTTCCATCTTAAGACTGTATAACCTTGTGCATGTATTTTACAGTTAATCATATACAATTTCCTTGTTATCTAACAGCAGCTTTTTCACCCTGCCTGTCTGTCTCGCTCACACTCTCTCTCATACCTGTGGTGAGCAAAATGATGCTAGGGTTAGATAATACACTGCGGAATGTACATTATAACATATGCAGAAAGGATAAGTTACAGGCTTTTTTATTATTATTTTCTTCATTATACTATCTTAGACTGCTAATTTTCATCAGTGTAAGGCAAGAGGTAATGAAACATTGGTAAAAAGGATGAAGAAATTTATTATTTCCAAGAAACTGCCAAAACACACACAAACCAAAACCAAAAAACCCTTTGTCAACCATTTATTTTCTTCTTTAGCTCTTGTTTAGCTCCCCACCTAAAAATGTCACAGTGGTCATGATATTGAACCTTTGTAACTGATTTTCACCATATGGTGAAATATATCTATCTGCCAGTAGCTTTTGAAATCATTTCTCCAACCCATTTATACCCATATAATTTCCATCCCCACCCTACCCCACATTTGAACAGGTGCCCTGCTGACATAAGAATTCAATAAGTATGGTTTATTGTGACTTTTAGTCACAGGACATACCACTGACAATCTGCATCTTCCTTAACAAATTTTGTTTTGAGATGCATGATTCCCAAAATCAAACAGAACTCTGCAGGAATCATCCTCTGGCAATTAGTCAAAGCTGAAACATTGTTTAACTCTACACTGTAACCCTATGTAACAAAACTCTGGTTAATCTGTTTTCTGTCATGTCCCCAGGGATGTAATGCTGCCCTTGTAAAATGCAAGCTGGTCAGCAAAGCCAACTGTTTGCAGTATTGTTGTAGCAGGATTGCCAACCACAAGCCAACAAACATCATGAGATTAGCCCCACAAATCATGAGATTTAACATTATCATTATTTTTTTTACTGCTGACCTACCTCTACTCTTCTGGCTACGGGTGTGATAATTTCAGTTTGAAATATCATTCATTAATGTACAAAAAATACCTCCCTGGCTGCTCAGCTGGAGACTTCACTTTCCTTCTCACCCCTGAGACAGGAGAGCTGCCATCCATTTCCTATTATTGCCTTGATTTCCTACTGCTCAAAGGAGATTAGGAGTCCCAGTGCACTAGTCCTTCAGCTGCATATGCATGGGTTAAGAAGTCTGTCTTAGGTCACACCAGTGAACATCACTTTGGCATTAGAATTCTAGTCACCACTTGTCCAGAAGCCACTATAAGCTTCCTCATGGTTGGGTACAGATGGTGGCCTTTGCTCATGAACAGGTGAGGACTAGTATAGCAGGAGTGTGGTGAAATGAAATGGAGCCGTACTGGCACATTCTCACCTTCGTGAGCACTACATTCACCCTTTCTGAACATTAAAACTTGCACTTAGCATAGTAGATCTATTTTAATACACCAACCTGATATCCTATTTAATGTACTTCATCTCCAACTGAGCAAGATCACTGGATCTAAAATCTGGGATCTAAAGCTTTCCATTACCTGGAATCTAAAAACCATAACTTACATTTTAATTTTCCCCTTGTCACTGAATGAGATATAACTATTAGAACTTCCCCTGACTAAGTCAATTCACATCTGTTAAGATACTGTTCCAATAGTAAGGCAACTGTACATTCCAAGATCCCAAGAATCATGATGGCAAAATAATTCTAAGACAAATCTATTCAGAACACTTGATGAAAAGAGGATAGCAAACAGAGACCAACGCACATAAGTACTTGATAGAAATAGAACGTAATTATTTCAATGCTACCTTAATGTTACAATGTCAGAATGACTGATCTCTGCATATATGAAGTCCTTGTTAACACATGAGTTTTTTCTAATTTCTCTCCTCCACATCCATCAACACATCACCCCTGGCCCCTACTACCTCCCCAGGCTCCTCATCCATTGCCCTCAGGCACTGTTGTCCCAAGATCCCTGCCTCTTGACCACAGCACTCCTGGGCCATCGGAGAGCAGCAGCTACTGGCTGGGTGCTCAGCTGTGAAGGCAGCACCACTGTCAGCAGCAGTGCAGAAGGAAGGGTGGCATGTTATGGTATCACCGCCACCCTTCCTTTTGCACTGTTGCTGGAGGCAGTGCTGCCTTCAGAGCTGGGCAGCTGGCATTCTCCAGATGGGCTGCACAGGGAAGAGTTTCTGAGCCCAGGGGCTCCCCTGGCCATACAGCCCCTGACCACCATGCCCGTGGGAAGGGGGGACCCAGGTGTGAGCCCTGCTGCCTGCACCTCCCTGCCAGGCTGGAAGGTCTGGGCAGCATAGTCCGACCCTGCTCAGCTGGCCAGGGCTAGCCACTCTCACCCCCACTCCAGAAGCCCAGGCCCACCAACTTGCAGCATGCAGATAGCACCTCACCCCACCCCCTTGACCACAGCGCGCGTGTGTGTGTATGGGGGGTCACCCATGTCGCCCCCCCCAAGCATCTCAGCCCCATCCCCAGCTATGGGGACACAAGCAGGGAGTCAACAATTATGATCCCATTGGGTCCAACCCAGAAGCTGACTATACACGGGCCTCTTACTCAGTTAAGCCACTAGGAGCCTTCACTGCTCACGCAACAGATTGCGTCTGCTGCACAGTGGGACGCTCCATGAGATTTGTTCTTGTCAACTTATTAGAAGCTTAATACGAATCATGCTGGTAGAAAAAAAATATCCTGCAATTTGAGAGTTTTATTATGGGATCACAAGTGAGGCTTAATTTTACATGGAAATCGCATCTCTTGCCATAAATTTGCAAGAGTTGACATGTCTGTTGTAAGCCACGCTGATCCAAGAACGTCAGAACTTCTGTTGATGAAAGACAGTAGCTTTCAAGCTACACAGAGCTCTTCTTCAGGTGTAGCTTTCAAGCCCTCTTTGTGCTCTAGTCTAGGGAGACAGCTGTGGAGTACTGCCTGAGCTGAAGTCAATGGTGTGGAGTTGGCAAAGATGTTGATCTGGGTTCAAGACCCAGAACACAATATTTTGTAAGATGCCCAGCCAGCTTCATCCATGATTTCAAACTCAGCAATCAGGGTAAATTTGAACCCTTTGTGTAAATCAGGTTACACTGTAAGTAACAGAGAACAGATATTTTTTTGTGCTTGATTTATTTCTTGCATGTTACATAAGGGCAGAATAACCCAGAAAGATCAATCACCACCTCACAAGTATCTATGGTATCCTTTTTAGTGCAATAATTGTCCAGCCATGTAGCTTTCTTTATGCACCACATGACACTCTCTAGCAGTTATTTCCTTTGAAGAAACACCTTCAAACTGTAATGTACCATTACATAATTCCATTTCCCAGTAACTACACTAGTAAGAAGTAATTAACTAAGTTACTCATTTAGGCCATGGTCTGTATAGTGTCAGAGGAAAGTCTGATAAAGGAAGATCACAGCATTTCATCCCATGGTTCACGGGGAGAACAAATTATTAATGTGCAACAATGACATTCTCAATAATTTGTTGCTTTGTAGCATAAATACAATAAATAACATTTTAGATTGATTTCACATCTAAGCTTTGCTTCAGTGTTTCTTCCAAACCAAAGTCAGTATTTATTGCTTTGTATATTACAAATCATCTTTTTGATCAAAATAATTTTCTTGTACATTAAGTCAAGCTAGTTGAACTGGTTACAATTTCTTCATGAAATGTTTGTGTATCTTTTAGTAACTATAAATCAGCCAAAAGCAAGTATCTTCCGTAAGGGACAACTGAGGGAGCTAAACTATTCCTTAATTCTTCACGGAATCCTTTTAAAAAAACCATTGTATTTTAAAGTTAATCCTGCATATCGAGTATATCAAACATTGCTGTTTACTGCACTTTTAAATTAATTTAATGTAAGCAGCATGACTAATCCTAAACTTTCTAAAATAAATCATGAGAATTCAAAAACAAGTGGTGGATTATTTTTATTTGCTTTCTGGATTTTTTGAGACTTTAGGAGTTACATTTTCAAGCTTTTCTCCACAATCATAAGGACTAGAAAATTAATTAAAAGAAAAAAGAGGAGTTTCTCATGCATAATAACTAAACGGTGAGTTGGGAGTTTACAAAAAACACCAAATATTACAAACACTTGATATGGCAAAAAGATCCACAAGTTCAGAGTCTCACTATCACATGAAGCCACTCACCCAGCTGCACATGGGAATCAGAGCTAAAAGTTAGCAAGTCCATTTAGGAGGGCAAAAAAGGAACTGATGTCTGGACCATAGTCTGATATCAAATGTACGGTTAAATAAGAGCAGCCTTACTGAGTCAGACCAATGGTCCACCTAGCCCAGTCTCCTGTCCTCTGACAAGGGCAATTTCGAGTGATCTGTCTCCTGTTGTCCATTCCCAGCTTTTGGCAGTTGGAGGTTCCGGGACACTGCAATGTGTGATTGCATCCCTGACCATCTTGGCTAATAACCATAGATAGACGTATCCTCCATTAATGTATCTAATTCTTTTTTCAACCAGTTATACTGCTGCCCTTCACACATGCCATGGCAACACGTTTCACAGATAACTGTGCACTGTCTGAAGAAATATTTCTTTTGGTTTGTTTTACATCTGCTGCCTATTAATTTCATTGGGTGACCCCTAGTTCTTGTCATAGGCGCTGACTCTGTGCATGCTCTGGGGCTGGAGCACCCTCAGGGAAAAATTAGTGGGTGCTCTGCACCCATCAGCAGCCAAGCTCCCTGCCCTGCCCCCCCGCCCCACCTCAGGACCAGGAACGCGGCATGCTCAGGGGAGGAGGCGGGGCCAGGGCGGGGATTTGGGGAAGGAGTTGGAATGGGGGCAGAGTTGGGGCAGGGACTTTGGGGAAAGGGTTGGAATGGGGGCAGGAGGGTGCAGGGCATGGGTGGAGTCAGGGTGGGGCCGGAGACAGGGAGGGGGGAGTCGAGTACCCACTGGCACCAGTAGAAGTTGGCGCCTGTGTTTCTTGGGTTATATGAAAGGGTACATTTACACTTACTTATTCACTTTCTCATATAATTCATGAGTTTATAGACCTCTATCATATCTTCCCTTAGTCGTCTCTATTATAAGATGAGCAGTCCCAGTCTTTTTAATCTCTCCTCATACAGAAGCTATTCCATACTTGTCAGGGTTCCCTCCCCACTCTGAACGCTAGGGTACAGATGTGGGGACCTGCATGAAAGGTCTCCTAAACTTATTTTTACCAGCTTAGGTTAAAAACTTTCCCAAGGCACAAATTTTGCCTTGTCCTTGAACAGTACGCTGCCACCACCAAATGATTGAGACAAAGAACAGGGAAAGGACCACTTGGAGTTCCTATTTCCCCAAAATATTCCCCCTAGCCCTTACATCCCCTTTCATGGGGAGGTTTGAGAATAAACAAGATGAGCACAAACCAGCAGTGGATTTTTAAGACCCAAAAACCCAATCAGATTTTTAAAAAACAGAACTTTGTTAGAAGAACAAAAAAAGATAAGAGAACAACTCTGTAAGATCAGAATGGAAGAATCTTACAGGCAGTCAGATTCAAAACATAGCAAATCCCTCTAGGGAAAACCTTAAGTTACTAAAAGACACAAAAACAGGAATACACATTTCCTCCAGCACAGCAAATTTCACAAGCCAAAACAAAGAAAACCTAATGCATTTTCTAGCTAGATTACTTACTAACTTTACAGGAGTTGGAGGGTTTGCATCCTTGATCTGTTCCCAGCAAAGGTATCATACAGACAGACAAAAGACTCCCCTCCACCCCCCGCCCCCAGATTTGAAAGTATCTTGTCCCCTCATTGGTCATTTTGGGTCAGATGCCAGCCAGGTTACCTGAGCTTCTTAACCCTTTACAGGTAAAAGGGCTTTGCCTCTGGCTAGGAGGGATTTTATAACACTGTATACAGAAAGGTGGTTACCCTTCCCTTTTCATAAATATAAATACTCCTGATCATTTTTGCTGCCTTTCTCTATACTTTTTCCAATTCGAATGTATCTTTTTTGAGATGGGGAGACCACATCTGCATGCAGTAGTCAAGATTTGGTCATATTATGGATTTATATAGTGGGATTATGATATTTTCTGTCTTATTATTTATCCCTTTCCTAATGGGTCCTAGTATACTGTTCACTTTTTTAACTGCCACTGAACATCAAGCAAATATCTTCAGAGAACTATCCACAACCTTTTTCTTGAGTTGCACAGTTAATTTAGAACCCATCATTCTGTACCTATAGTTGAGATACTGTTTCCAATTACCATTGCTCTGCAGTGTTTGCACTTACCATCATTGAATTTCATCTGCCATATTGTTGCCTAGTCACCCAGTTTAGTGAGATCCCTTTGTAACTCTTTGCAGAGAACTATTGACTTAACTATCTTGATTTTGTATTGTTTGCAAGTTTTGCCACCTCACTGTTCATCCCCTTTTTCAGATCAGTTATGAATATGTTGAACAGCACAGGTCCCAATACAGATCCTTGGGTGCCCCATTATTTACCTCTCTTCTTTGTGCAAAAACTTTCTATTTATTCCTACACTTTGTTTCCTATCCTTTAACCATTTTCTGACCAATGAGAGTACCACATAAGGTGAGTAAAGATCCATCAAGGAAACAAAGCATTTTTATAGCGTTATGGCTGGAAAACATTTTTTTGAATTGTAAATATCAATTATGGACAATAAGGTCTGAGTTTTTAAAACCACTGGTAAACTTTGATGGATGGTAGTTATTCACTTAAGAAACACCTCTTGATTTGAAGAAAGGACAAACAGACTTCTTTTATATTCCAAAACAGAACAGCATTCTGAAACAGATAATTTACTAACATGATAGAGGATGGTGTATCATTTCAGCTGAACATTTTAGAAGTCTGGTGTTCATGTTTTCCACACACAGATTTTTTAGTTTGTCTGCATAATTTAATCATTGATTGCTTTACAAAATAATGATAAGAACATAAGACTGGCTCTACTGGGTCAGACCAAAGGTCCATCTAGCCCAGTATCCTGTTTTCCAACAGTGGCCAGTGCTAGGTGCCCCAGAGGGAATAAACAGAACAAGTAATCATCAAATGATCCATCCCCTGTTGCTCATTCCCAGCTTCTGTCAAACAGAGGCTAGGGACACCATTCCCGCCCATCCTGGCTAATAGCCATTGATGGACCTATCCTCCATGAATTTATCTAGTTTTTTTTTTTAACCGTTATGGTCTTGGACATCACCACATCCTCTGGCAAGGAGTTCCACAGGTTGACTGTGCGTTGTGTGAAGAAATACTTCCTTTTATTTGTTTTAAACCTGATGCCTATTAATTTCTTTGTCTGAAAATCATTCTAAAAGCCCTCCAACATGTTAAGTAAATGAATGAAAAAGTGACAAATTGAATCTGTTGTTCAGATAAGGTTTTGATATTCTTTCCAGTGTCTTTTTTAAAGGAAGAAGCTTCCCAATATCTGTTCATTTGTTCTGTGTTAACAACTAAGGCAGTTAACAAGTTTCTTAATCTGCAGTGATTTAAGCAGTCTCTAGAATGTTTAGCACTCAAAGATGAAATACAAAATGTGTGATCATTTTTCAGTTGATAGATTACAATGGCCACATAAGAACAAACAGAGCTAACAACTAAAAAACTGGCAAGAGCTGATCAACAAAATGAGCACGACATGCTCTTTAGTCCTTAAAATCCTGAGGACAATTCACTCATTCACAGAACTCCAAGGTTAGGAACTGGCCCAAAGAAATTTAGACTCCTGTTTCTCTGATCCTTTAACTTTCTCCCTGACATCAGCCTAATCTCCTTCACTGCTCTTTCCCGACATCTTCTCCCTCCCCTTTGTCCAGTAACATTCTTAACATCTCCATTGTCCTCAAAAACTCATTCTACAACTGTCAAAAGAGAATGTATACATGCATACACATAAATAAAATCTCCCGGGAAAATAAATGGCAAAGATGGATATAATACTTGTCCCTTTTGTTGTTTGTCATTTATTTGCCTCAGATATTCCCCCTTCATTTAAAAGTCTCAGATGCAGGTATAAAAGCAGGTTAAGCTCTGTGTGAATGCCTGTTTAACATAAAAAAATTGCCTGCATTTCTTAATTTTTTTTCCATTTGCCATCTAGCAATCAAATAATTCATTGCTGATTGGCAAAAAGCAAAAATATGGGGATTTATAGCAAGGTAAGAAATTATGGGGTGTTAAAAGGCAGAAGAAGCAGGTGTATTTTTTTCCCTTTTTGCATTTGCAGATAGTAGCAAAGAGGCTGAATTTCCCACCAGTGTTTATGGGGAAAAAAATCAAATGTTCCTCAGAAGGAGAGCTCAGTTAATGTTTATAAAACACCACTGCTGGTGAGTCAATATCTAGGTTGCATGCGGCTTCCCTAGCAGACCACTCCGCCCTTAAGGTCTGCCCATTGTTAAGATCAAGAAGATGTGTGATGGTCACTTCTTTTGAAACCAGGCCCAGCCCCCTTTGGAGCTCTGACCACAGGAGGTCAGAATGCTCACCACACATGTTTTTTGGAAGCCAGGGATGAGATACGATTGCCTTCCTGTGCTTCTCCAGCTGAGTGCCTTTTACCCTGTTTTCACATATGTGGAAGAGGGAGGCCTCAGTTTGAACCATACAAAAGCCTTTTCCTCTCTCTAATAGCTACTAAGATCTTTGACTCTGCCTGTTTCCAAGAAGTAGAAGATTTGGTGGGATACAGAGCACTGGATGATGATCCATAACAGAAAATTATATATAATACAATCAGCACTCAGCATCTTGAATTATAGCATCCCTGACTCATTTGTTCAAGAGCAACTCAGCCACTGTTGATACCACACTGAAAAGGTAAGCCACAGTTACACTGCAGATCTAGACTGACTTTCAAGATAGCCAAAGAAGCCAAAGTTTAATAAATGAGTGCATAATGGGTTTGATGAAGTGAACGGAAATACTCCCACTGATTTCAAGGGCACTGGATCAGGACCCAGGACCCAAATGAGGGGGGAAAAAACCAACCCAAAAGAAAAAAAAAGAAAAACCGCCCCCAAAACTGAATAGATGTGTGTGTCAAATGCACCAATATAAAAGCAAATCCATGTATGTATTTATATAGCCCCATCATTATAGTATCTGAAAACCTATATTTACTCCTTATCTCTCATCAGCCAGCTTATTGTCCGGCCAGAGAACTTGGCCCTTAAAGGAAAATAGGAGCATGTGTATTGCCGACAGACCCCGGTCGTTGGGATTGAACCAAGGACCTCTGAAGCTTAGTGCATGAGCCTCTGCCACATGAGCTAAAAGCCAACTGCTTCTTAGCTAAGGCTGTAGAGCAGACTCATTAATTGTTCTCTAAGTGGTCTTGGTGCTACTAGATGGGACAGAACTCTACACCCAGGAGGTGTGTAGGTCACACATGCAACACCCAAACTACAACTCCTGTGAGTCACCACAGTAGTTATGGGGACACAATCTTGAAATAAGCTAAAACAAAATGCTGCAATATAGTTAAATGACTTTTTAAACTTTCCATTTCCTTCCTAATTTGTGATGAAAACATTTGTAACATCAGTTTTTTCCCATGGGATGGAGATTCCTATTTTTGACCAGCTGTACCACTTATATATCTGAAGTATCAAAAAGTATCAGGTATCAAGTACAAAAGATCATTTTTACATCCAACAAGACTGATATACAACATATTTTGAAAAGGCACAATATTTTTTAAATGAGAAATTAAATATTGACAATTTTGTAAATTTGTAATACGCTATTTTTTAAAAAATGTCAAGCAGCTCTAGAGACATCTTTTTCATAAGGCAAAAGCAGTGAATCAAAATTTCAATCACCTTTATTTGCACACAGAACGTTTAAAATAAGTTTCGAGCTATAAAATACACCAGGTGACTCCACTCAAAAAAGGGCCAGGGAGCCTTTTACCCTCCTTTGATTGGAGTCACCTGATGTATTTTATAGCTCCAAACTTACTTTAAAAGCAGCAAAGAGTCCTGTGGCATAAGCTTTCGTGGGCATATGCATCTGACGAAGTGGGTATTCACCCACAAAAGCTTATGCTCCAATACGTCTGTTAGTCTATAAGATGCCACAAGACTCTTTACTGCTTTTACAGATCCAGACTAACATGGCTACCCCTCTGAAACTTACTTTAAGCATTTTGTGGTCATTTATTAAATTGTGCTTTATCAAGGCTGTGACAAAATGTACCCGTGTCCGCACCTTACATATTGTTGTAATAATTTTTATACAAAGTATGCCTTAAAAAGTATCACCAGAAAACTCATGATTTGCTGGTCAATACTGTCCTAATAAAATGCGTGGCAACATTATATCTGAAGCTATAAGATTCCAAACTGAGGTTGGCAAACAGGTCTTAGATTTGCATTTAAGCAGTAAACAGAGTCATCAAGCAGGAAGGAAAACAGAAAAGTTTCAAACAGGTAAGGAAAAAGCAGCAGGGAACATCCTTTCCACTTTCTCATGGCCGCACACCTTCTTCACCTTTTCTTCAAGGCTTTGTCCTGATGCAGTCCCAGAAACCTGCCCAGAGCGTCTTCTCACTCCCCTCACACCGGCTTCTGCCAGCACTGCTCTGTCCAAGGTCTGATAGCTCATTTAGTCATCCGCCTACCATTCAGGCTCCTCTAGCAAGAAACTGATCTCACTTTGGCCCTGCACCTCTTCTTATACTGGCCTGCTGGGCCCTTATTGGCTGCTCCCTGCAGCCCCTTTCTGCTTCAGCAGTGGCCTTAGAGGGTCTGGTATACCCCATCACAGTGAGACGGTAAATATTGTGAGTGCTAGTAATTTGCCTAGACCTTTTGGTCTGCACTTGGGCACAGAAGACCAAAGCAATATGTTTTACAGATTTACTCTCCAAACTGGGACATCCCTCCCCGGCCCCAGTTCTCAGTAACATGTCTTCAAGTAAGACACATACTTGAAGCTTTCAGTCAGAGTCACTGCTACTGGCACTCTCTCAATAGGCCTCTCACCAAACCAATGCCAACCAAAAGGTGGGTGGGTATTGTTTAGGGTGGGGATGGCCAATGCATAGATAAAGGTGTTTCAACCACTGTCTAAAGCTGCAACCACCTATCAGAACCCAGACAGGAAGCCAACAGTGCTGTCTCTCCTCCCCCAAGGATTATTCCCAACCTCTTTCTGAGCCCTGGTCTACACTATGGGGTTCGGCTGAATTTAGCCGCTTTACGTTGATTTTAAAATGAATGTGTCTACACAACCAACCCCGTTCCGTCGACCTAAAGGGCTCTTAAAATCGACTTCTGTACTCCTCCCTGGCGAGGGGAGTAGCGCTAAAATCAAACTTGCTGGGTCGAATTTGGGGTAGTGCAGACGCAATTCAGCAATATTGGCCTCCGGGAGCTATCCCAGAGTGCTCCAATGTGACTGCTCTGGACAGCATTTTGAACTCCGATATACAAGCCAGGTACACAGGAAAAGCCCTGGGAAATTCTGAGTTTCGTTTCCTGTTTGGTCAGTGTGGCGAGCTCAGCAGCGTACGTGTCAAATATAAAGGGAAGAGTAACAACATTCCTGTATACAGTACTATAAAATCCCTCCTGGCCAGAGGCACAAAATCCTTTTACCTGTAAAGGGTTAAGAAGCTCAGATAACCTGGCTGGCACCTGACCAGAAGGACCAATAAGGGGACAAGATACTTTCAAATCTAGGGTGGGGGGGGGGAAGGCTTTTGTCTGTCTGTTCTGTGTGCTTGCCGGAGAGAAATCAAGAAAGTAAGCAATCCAACTCCATTAGAATTAGTAAGTACTAGCAAGGAAATGCGTTAGTTTACTTTTGTTTTGGCTTGTGATTTTCTCAGTGCTGAGAGGAAGGTGTATTCCTGGTTTTCTTTTTGTAATTTTAAAGTTTTTGCCCAGAGGGAAATCCTCTGTGTTTTAAATCTGATTGCCCTGTGAGATTAGCTTCCCTTCTAATTTTACAGAGGTGCTTATTTTACCTTTTTTCTTTCTAATAAAGTTCTGTTTCTTTTAAGAGCCTGACTGATTTGTCTATGGTCACTTTGTAACCAATTGGTTAGGATATTATTCTCAAGCCTCCCCAGGAAAGGGTCTGTAAGGGTTTGGGGGCATATTTTTTTGGGAATAGGAACTCCAAGCGGTCCTTTCCCTGATTCTTTGTTAAATCACTTGGTGGTGGCAGCGTACCCTCCAAGGGCAAAGAGTTTGTGACTTGGGGAAGTTTTACCCTAACCTGGTAGAAATAAGCTTGGGGGTCTTTCATGCAGGTCCCCACATCTGTACCCTAGAGTTCAGAGTGGGGAGGGAACCCTGACAACAGGTGACCATGCAGTCCCCCCAGAATTGCAAATGAGCTCCAGCATGGGAGCAACAAAAGGGAGACACTGGATCTGATTGCTGTATGGGGAGAAGAATCTGTGCAGGCCGAACTCCGATCAAAAAGAAGAAATGCTAATATATATGCCAAAATCGCACAGGGCACGGTGGAGAGAGGCTACAATGGGGACACAGCAGTGCCGTGTGAAAGTTAAGAAACTCAGGCAAGTCTACTAAAAGACAAAGTAGGCAAACGGTCACTCCAGGTCAGAGCACCATACATGCGCTTCTATGATCAGCATTCTGCGGGGGGACCCTACCACTGTCCGTGGACACCTGCAAGGGGGGAGTCTCATGCAACAGGGAGGAGGATTTTGTGGATGAGGAGAAGGAGGAGGAGAGGAATGCACAGCAGGCAAGCAGTGAATCTGTTCTCCCCTGGCAGCCAGGACTTTTTCATCACCCTGGAGCCAATACCCTCCCAAGGAGGGATCCCCGACCATGAAGCCAGAGAAGGCAGCTCTGGTGAGTGCACATTTGTAACTACAGTACAGGGTTTAAAAGCAACAGTGTTTAATGTTTGATTTGCCCTGTAGAATTGGGATGCATTCACGGCTAGTACAGCTACTGGAAAAGTCTGTTAATGTGTCTGGGGATGGAGCGGGAATCCTCCAGGGGCATCTCCATGAAGCTCTTCTGCAGGTACTCTGAATGCCTTTGCAGAAAGTTTCTGGGGAGGGCTGCCTTATTTCGTCCTCCACGGTAGAACACTTTCCCACGCCAAGCCAGCAGCAAGTAAACTGGAATCAATGCAGCACAAAGCATGGCAGCGAGTGGTCCTGGGTTTTGGTCTTTCTGTGTTAGCCTCAGGAGAGTGATATCATTCATGGTCACCTGGCTGAAATAGGGGAATTTTTGTAAGGGAACAGTAAAAGGATCCATTCATGCTGGGCTGTTTACGCTTGGCTAAAAGGGATCATCCCGGAGAATAGTCACACGGCAGGGGGAAGGGGGAAGGGATCATCCCAGAGAATAGGCACGTGGTGGCGTGGTAGGAGGAATGTACTGCACATCCACCCAAAAACCGCAGCCCCTCCTTTTAACTGTGAAACCCAACCGGCATTGCTTGCTATGGGAAAGGAGGGCGCTGCAGTTTGAAACCATTCCCACATGTTATGAAGGCGGAAGAAGCCAACCCCACATACCAAAAGGCTTATCATGGCTGCCTGGAAACCGAATTCTCTTGCCCAGCTGTTTGTGATGTGTCACCATACCAGCAGGCACTCAATATAAAAGGCAAAATGCGACCTTGTACCTAAAGCACATGTGCTGTCTCCTGTGAATTGCTTGATTGCTTGATTGTGAAAGAGTCTCCCTTTTGTTCTCAGAAATGTGTCATCTTAAATTTTACTCCCCCTTTTTATCTTCCCCCAGTTTCTAGGCTCCCCCTACCATCTCCATCCCTGAGGTTATCACAGATTAGAAGGTGAAAAAAACCACACTCGTGATGACATGTTTTCCGAGCTCATGCAGTCCTCCTGCACTGATAGGGCACAGCTTAACGCATGGAGGCATTTAGTGACCGAGGCCAGGAAAGCATTAAGTGAGTGCGAAGACCAGAGGCAGGAGGCGATGCTGAGGCTAATGCGGGAGCAAACTGACATGATGAAGCATCTGTCGGAGCTGCAGGAAAGCCAACAAGAGCACAGACCGCCACTGCATACATTATATAACTGCCTGCCCTCCTCCCCAAATTCCATATCCTCCTCACCCCAGCCACTCCACTCCAGAGGATGGCCCAAGCAATAGAAGGCTGTCATTCAAACAGTTTTGATTTGTAGTGTGGCTACAAGCAGCAATGTGGCCTTGTCCTTCCCTCCCCCTGCACCTTACCCCACCCGGGCTACCTTGTCAGTTATCTCACTTTTTTTTTTAAATTAATAAAGAAAGAATGCATGGTTTCAAAACAATAGTTACTTTATTTCCTTTGCCAGCTGTGATTGAAGTGGGGAGGGTGGTTGGCTTACAGGGAATTAAAATCAACAAAGTGGGCGGGTTTGGAGCAAGGAGAAGCACACATAACTGTCACACCGTAGCCTGGCCAGTCATTAAACTGGTCTTCAAAGCCTCTCTGATGCGCTGCACACCTAGCTGTGCTCTTCTATTTGCCCTGGTGTCTGGCTGCTCAAAATTGGCCACCAGGTGATTTGCCTCAACCTCCCACCTCACCATAAACATCTCCCCCTTACTCTCACAGATATTATGGAGCACACAGCAAGCAGCAATAACAATGGGCACATTCTACCACCATTCTGCACTTGCTAAGCCTATAGTTGAACTGCTCCTTACTACTGTCCAGGCTGCCTGTGTTCAGCTTCATGAGCCATGGGAGCAAGGGGTAGGCTGGTTCCCAAAGGATAACTATTGGCATTTCAACATCCCCAACAGTAATTTTCTGGTCTGGGAAGTAAGTCTCCTCTTGCAACTGCTCAAACAGCCCAGAGTTCCTAAAGATGCGAGCATCACGCTCCTTTCCCGGCCATCCCACACTGATGTCAGTGAAACGTCCCTTGTGATCCACCAGTGCTTGCAGCACCATTGAGAAGTACCCCTTGCAGTTTACGTACTGGTTGGCAAGGTGGTCCGGTGCCAAGATAGGGGTATGCATTCCGTCTATCGCCCCACCACAGTTAGGGAACCCCATTGCAGCAAAGCCATCCGCTATGACATGCACATTTCCCAAAGTCATTACCCTTGATAGCAGAATGTCAGTGACTGGAGGGAGGGAGGGAGGGGCGACTGACAACATGTACCCAAAACCACCCGCAACAATGTTTTTTCCCCATCTGTCATTGGGAGCTTAACTCAGAATTCCAATGGGCAGCGGAGACTGCGGGAATGTGTGATAGCTTCCCACAGTGCACCGCTCTGATAGTCAATGCTAGCCATGGTAGTGAGGACACATTCCGCCGACTTAATGCGCTTAGTGGGGACATTCACAATCGACTGTATAAAATCGATTTCTATAAAATTGACCTAATTTCATAGCGTAGAGATACCCTGAAGCTCAGTGGCTCCAAGTAGCACATAGATGCAATTTATACCCATCAGCACAACTAGGGATGAATACAGGCCTTGAGATGAGCTAGTCTACAGCATATACCTTTGTGTTCCCAGTTATTGGGGATAACTTGTCAACATAGGATTGACAGATTATGAAGCACCTATATATTGAACTTGGTTGCCCTAACTGGTATTTAAGCATCTGAAACAGCCACTTAAAATAAACCGTACCTAAGCACTGATTTGAGAACCCTGATACAGAATAGGACCCCCTAACATAGGTGTCCACATTTGAAATCTGAGCAATGAGTTCAATATTATTGCATCTGTAGAGGAAGAATTTGTATGCTGTTTTGCAATCTGTTTCCTCTGTCAGAGCCAGCCCGCCCCCCACCCCGTTTTATCCAAGGTATTGTATAGAGAGATAAGGCAGGGGGAAAGATGGACTCTGGCAGAGGAAACAGGTTCACTAACCTAGATGGATTTATTATGAGGAAAACAGAGGGATTTTCCGGGTTTAAATTACAGTAAAAAAATAAAAAGGCCATATAATTTAAAAAACAAAAATGTGTAAGTAACGAATAGTTCTAATTATAATGATCTAATTTTGATAATTGTAGGAATTAATTACTTCATAATTATTAATTTATACTATTATCTGCATGTGTAGCTGATTTTCTATACATGCCAAAATTACTAATTATCACTAGAACCATTCATTGCTTATCTATTTTCAAATTTGAACAAATGGAAATGCCATTTTTAATTAAATGCCACCAAAATATATATATTTAAAAATGGAGATGGAAATTTGTCAGCCACAACTTCCTTTAATGAGTCTCACTCCACACCTTTCCTATATAAATAAGGGGAAATAATTTTCATTGGAAGTAAAATCAGAGACTACAAGGACTGTTATCTCCGATGACACGTTTTGCCCACTAAGTTCCATTTGATGGGGCTACTCTTTAAATTGAACAAAAGGGGCCTGGAGAGAAGAAATGAAGATAATTAAATTTCTAAGGTAGGGCAAAATCTGCAGGGCAGGTCTTTGTCCCCATATAAATACATGCTCACATTCATTTGCTCGTGTGCTACTTAAGAAGCCCAATTTTTCATATGACTCCAGAATCCTACTTTAAACAATGCACTGTGTTATTACTACCACCGTTCAGGTTTCAGAGTAGCAGCCACATTAGTCTGTATTTGCAAAAAGAAAAGGAGTACTTGTGGCACCTTAGAGACTAACAAATTTATCTGAGCATAAACTTCCGTGAGCTACAGCTCACTTCATCGGATGCATTCATCCGATGAAGTGAGCTGTAGCTCACAAAAGCTTATGCTCAAATAAATTTGTTAGTCTCTAAGGTGCCACAAGTACTCCTTTTCTTTTTACCACGGTTCAGGAGAGGAAATGAGCCTTATTGACTAACTGACTTATCAGCCAAAGTCTGCAAACAATGGGGTTTTAAAAATCCAAGTCAAGGTCTTTGGGTTAAGACTGAGAAAATATTTTATTGCTTGGTATACATAGGCCAGTGGGATTTAAAGGAATGTGACTTTGCAGATAAAACAAGAATGTTCTCAGTATTATTCATCTGGGAGTAATATGAACTCACGTGTAGAAAATTCTCTCAGCATTAGGAAGGCATTTGATCATGGAATGGACATATCTAATTAAAATGGTAAAGGAACTACGACTGCAATGAATCTTTCAGTGGTTGGGCAAAAATTGTTATTAAGTACACTCCTCTAACTCTATTTCTTAATCTTAAATGCAGAGACAAGCAAGGATTTCCCCATTTTTCACTTCTGTCCGTTTTTGTGACCAAATCCTGGTATACATAAGTGAAATGGCAGAGAACTGACAGGAACAAATTTACTTTGTTTTGAAGGTTGTGGGAGCTGCCTATAATATTTCTATGAATACTATATGTTCTGCTTGCCTGACTGTTATTTTGTTGTTTGCAATATAAATTCAGGGGGTTAAACCCAGCAGAAGCTGATGGCATGTACACAGGGACGCTTCAGATAACCCCCATTTATAGATACTTAGAGGACAGTGTGGGTGTCAGTCAATTTGAACTGTTACCTCTGATCCTGCTGAGTTCAACAATCTGGCTTGTAACCCCAGGAGTAGGCGATCCTGACAGGAAACTGGAACAAAAGACTTTTTGGGTGGATAAAGGGAAAGCCTTTGAAGAAAGGAGCATAAACTCTGACAAGTATAATAAGGAAGAACAAGAAAGAATTTGAAGAGCAACTAGCCAAAGACACAAACTAACAGCATTTTTTTAAAGTACATAAGAAGTAGGAAGCCTGCCCAACAATCAGTGGGACTTCTGGATAATCAGGATGCTAAAAGAATACTCAAGGAAGACAAGGTCCTTGCGTAGAAGCTAAATGAATTCTTTGCATCAATCTTCACTGCAAAGGATGTGGGAAAGATCCCCACACCCGAACCATTCTTTTTAGGTTTCAAATATGAGGAACTATCCCAGATTGAGGTGTCAGTAATGCAGGTTTTGGAACAAATAAATTTAACAGTAATAAATCACCAGGACCAGACGGTCACTCAAGAGTTCTGAAGGAACTCATGAAAGTACAGAACTACTGGCTTTGGTATGTACCCTATTGCTTAAAACACCCTCTGTATCCGATAACTGGAGGATAGCTAATGTAACTTTTTTTTTTAAAGGCTCCAGAACTCATCCTGGCAATTACAGGCCAGTAAGCCTAACTTCAGGACCATGCAAATTGGCTGAAATGATAGTAAGAAACAGAACCATCAGACACATAAATAAACATGGTATGTCAGGGAAGAGTCAACAGGGCTTTTCTAAAGAGAAATCATGCCTCATCAATCTATTAGAATTCTTTGAGGGTCTTGACAAATATATGGACAAGAGTGATCCAGTGGATATGGTGTACTCTGACTTTCAGAAAGGCTTTGACAAGATCCCTCACCAAAGGCTGTTAAGCAGAGTAAGCAGTCACGGGAGAAGAGGAAAGGTACTCTCATGGATCAGTAATGGTTGAAATATAGGAAACAAAGGCTAGGAATAAATGGTCAGTTTTCACAATGGAGAAGGGTAAATAGCTGGGTCTCCCAAGGATCTGTATTGGGACCTGTGCTGATCAACATATTTATAAATGATCTGAAAAAGGGGCAAACAGTGAAATGGCAAAATCTGCCAATGATACAAAATTACTCAGGTTAGTTAAGTTGAAAGACTACTGCGAAGAGTTACAAAGGGATCTCACTAAACTGGGTGATTGGGAAACAAAATTGTAGTTGACATTCAACGTTTATAAGTGCAAAGTGATGCACATTGGAAAAAATAATCCCAACTATATATACAAAATGATGGGGTCTAAATTAGCAATTACAACTCAAGAAAGATCTTGGATTCATTGTGGACGGTTCTCTGAAAACATCTGCTCAAAGTGCAGCAGGAGTCAAAACAAGCTAACAATGTTATGAATTGTTAGGAAAGGGATAGATAATAAGGCAGAAAATATTCACAATCCCAATATCTAAATCTATGGTACACCCACACCTTGAACTATGAGTGAAGTTCTGGTCACCCCATCTCAAAAAAAGGCATATTGGAATTGGAAAAAGTACAGAGAAAGGCAACAAAAATTAATAGGGGTACCAAATAACTTCCATATGTGGAGAGGTTAAAAATACTTGTACTGTTGGTCACAGCTCTGGAAGAGAACCTGTGGATAGGTTGACCCAGTCGGACCTGGCAGGCGATCACAGTTGGTACACAGGGTGCTGTAGCCCAGGGACCCACTTTAAGAGTGGAAGAATTGCAGGGCCTATCATCAGGATGGATGCACTTGGAAAGACCAGACGGGGTCAAAGGTGCAGCTAGCCCTAGACCATGACACTGTTTTATTGCTATATTTGTATTACCGTAGGATCTACAAGACCCAGCTGAGATCGGGGCCTCACATCTAGTAAGATCCTGCCCCAAAAGTCTCAAAAAGCAGACCCTTTTTAAAGGCGTCTCCAGTCAGGCACACACAAAATTGGGGGATTCAAAATCTTAGCCCTAATCTCCAAATTAAAAATATTTATTTGAAGCTTGTTAGGCCACAAAGAACACCAGGTAACTAAAAATAGAGAAAACCTGACATATCGCAAAAATGTCAGAGATGACAAGAACAAAACTCAGTTTCCTATAGATTTGTTTAATACAATAAGTTTTGTGGGGATATGACACTGGTGATGCTCATCAATCTCTGTGTGAATAGTTCCTTTCATAATAGAATTCAGTCTTTCAGATCTGAAATTCACAAGAAGTAGATTGCATCAAGAGAGAAAGGATCTTGATCTAAAAAAAAGCGCTCTCCTTTTACAGCTTGCTGATATTACTTATGAAATTGATATGGATAAGAAATGGTTTAAAATCCTTGTGAGAGTCCTTTACAATTCACTCTAAAGTACACATCCACTTCCTGCAATGGATTTTGGCCCAGGTCTCCTCTCTAATTTAAATAGAAGGCTGTGAGAGCCACGACAGAGAATGTGTGTCATATAGAATGTACTAAATTGTAGCTGGAATTTTCCCCAAAATATTTCAACCTTTCTTGGTTTGAAAAATCTTTCTTCCATTTAAACTTATAAAACTGTTTCCTTGGAAGGCTCTAACACCGATATTAGGAAGATGTCTTTTCCTTTCAAATTCATAGTTCTAATGCTGCATACTACTGTGAAATTGTTCCAGAAAATCTAAGCAAGATAACAGATTATTTATTTATGTATGTGAGTGACCAAAGTATACTTAATTTCTTGTGAATTCTGGCTTAATCTGGCTTTCTCGCCAGGTGGGTGCTTAAAGAGAGAGAAATGTCGTAAAGAGACAAGGTAGGGGAGGTAATATCTTTTATTGGACCAACTTTTGTTGGTGAAAGAGAAGCTTTCAAGCTTGCTGAATTAGACCTCTGTGTAGCTCGAAAGCTCATCTCTCTCATCAACAGAAGTTGGTCCAATAAAAGATATTACCTCACCCTCCTTGTCTGTAGTATCCTGGGACCAACATGGCCCGTGGTGCAACTGGAATCCATTTCTTACCGGTATGGGGGGGGGGGTGCATGCAACTTCCTCAAGTAACTATCCACATGACTTCTCTCCACCCCACCCACAGCCTGGGGCCCCCCATTCTCCCCGTCCCCTCCCCATGATCCACCCCCCTTACCTCATGAGGCGGGGACGTTTTGTCCTCCTCCCACTGCACCTTCGGAACCACAGCGGTGAAAGAAGCAGAATGTGAGGCCACCATGCAGCCCCATGACTGCAGTTCCTCCGGTACGGCTGTACCACTCCCAGCCCCAACCCCAGACCTGTCCTCTGGCGGGGCTGCTGCACAGATGGAGGAGACCCTGTGTGGAAGGGCTGGAGGTACAACTGCATCGGAGGAGCTGCTGGGATGGGGCCACCCACTGGCCCCACATTCTGCTGCTCCTCTTTCCGGTACGCTGTACCAGCTAGAAATATCTTGCTGGTACAGCATACCAGACTGGACTGCCCTACTTGCACTGCTGAACACGGCTACAACAACACTGCTTACCAGAGGAGTATTAAAAAATGTCTCTATTACTGTGATATGCTAATCTGCAGAAATGTAAGTTGATGGACATTCTACCAAACCAACAATAGGATTCAAGTATGATTAAAATTAACTCTTTGTAACTAAAGCAGAATTACTTGCAAATAGCCTAAGGACAATTAGCCAACAGGAATGGCCCTAAGCATTTTGTTGGCCAGGTGAGGGCAAAAGAAAAGCTGTGTGTCACAGTGGTATGGCGCCTCCTAGAAGTGGATACCCAGGGCAACTGCCCTCCTTGCCTACCCCTAGAACTGGCCCAGTTAGCCAAACATATTTCACATTCAGAATCTATACCTAGCCAAAACGTTCGCAGCCAGCTTGTCCATTCTCCTTAAAAGGAGGAGGTTGAAATGTCCAACACCTTTTCTTAAATGGCTGTCAACTCTTAAACAAAGACAAAGGATCACAGTGTTACTTCAATGAGAAAACCTGATTAAACCCTTAATAGTGTTAAACAGTGTGCTTCTGAGAAAAGAATTAGACTTTCTATAATTAGCCCCAGGATATTTTGAAGCTTATCAGGTTCAGCCTCAAAAGCTGCATTAAATACTAACTGGAAGTCTACTCAATGTTACTATCTCCTTGACTGCCCCAGTAGCCTTCACAGCAGCACATATGTTCCTATAAGGATCTGATGGTGAAGGTCTTCAGTTTCAGGGGGTCTTGAACCCAGGGCTGTGAGGACCCTAGGTCTCCAACACTCTCTCACTGCCACCAAGATAGAGGAAACAGCAGATCACTGATTCTTGAAGGACAGGCCCAACAAGAAGTCCTATCAGGATGTCCAAAGCCTGGGGGTCCTGATTGACTTGAACACACTACTAAAGCCAGGAAGTGTGTGTTGTCTGAGCAACTGCACAGACTTCCTGTTGCTGTCACATTGGACCCCTTTCCTTTCTTGTCTCCCATGACATGCATGTAACTGTGTTCTCGATTCCTGCTCCAGTTCCGACTCATGTCCAGTTCCAGGTTCCTGCCTCGCTCCTGCTCCATTCTTGATCCTTGCCTCACCTCTGATTCCTGCCCCTGTTCGTCACTTCTGGCCATCATTTCTGATGCTTAACTCGACTCCTTACTGACTACAGCTCTGCCCCTTGGTCAGGCTCTTGATTCAGACTCTGGCTCTGACCCTTAGCTTGACTTTTGACTTCAACTCCTGCTTTGACCATTAGGCCACCCCATCTACATCCTAGTTCTTAACAGCTCCTCAGAAAGGAGAAATAGCATTCCAAATTGACTCTGGATATTTCTTTTCTAGCACAAGAATGCAGCAGCTGCTGAAAACAGAAATGCCACAGTAAGTGTCTCAAATCTTAGGTCCTTCTGTTCAGTACATGTGCAGTCATTCCTGCTATCAGAGGCATGGCAGACATGCACCTATGAAAGTCTTCCAGTTAATCAGTACTAGAGGGTTAAAAGCTATTTCTCATATAAGGCAGAATGACACTGACTCAATCTTGCAAAGAAAAAAATAAAATAAATAATTTTAAATTGCATATTGCTGAGACACAGACACCAAGAATCTAAGTCCACACAGCAATAGTTTTCTGCTACAAATAGATAAATTAATATATAGACCTCAGATCCAGTGATGCATTTGAGAGTGTGAATGTGTGTATGTATGAACTGATATACAAAGAGGGCATTACTGGTAAAACAGGCTGGGATTTTCAAAGGAGCCTTAAGAGCACTAGGTACACAACACCCTCTGAATTTCAGTAGGATTTGTGGCCTAACTTCCTCAGACTCCTTTGAAAATCCTTAGGAACAGACCATGTAGGCAGCCACTCACAATACCAGTTTTTTAATTGCACCTTTGCCCCGCCCACCCTAGCTTGTAGGTGCAATGTCTTCAGGGCACCTTCCCTCATCCAGCAACAGTGGCTCGGATCCAGGAGCAGTCACCTCAGCATAACCCTTCACCCAAGCACAGCTTTGTATCTGGAATGGCAGAAGGAGGGAAACAAAATGTTTGCTACCAGCCTTGATTACCCAAGGGGGATTAGGAGTCCCTGGAATCAGAGTAGCAGCCGTGTTAGTCTGTATCTGCAAAAAGAAAAGGAGTAAGTGAGCTGTAGCTCACGAAAGCTTATGCTCAAATAAATTTGTTAGACTCTAAGGTGCCATAAATACTCCTTTTCTTTTTGAGTCCCTGGAAGGGTATATACAGCCCAAAGCCAATGGCTGAGGGCAATAAACCAACAACTATTTTTACTCGTTCTTAACCGAGATTTTTTAAACTACTGTGTTCCCTGAAGATAAAGCTATAAAAAACAATTATATCCTTTGTTTGCCTTTTAAATGCATCTTATCAAGATCCGTGTTGACCTGGCTGTTGCTTGTCAGGGGCCATGCCTACTGTTACATGGTTTGGGGTTCCATTTTGGAGAGGGGAGGTGCCAGATCACAGGTGATTATATTTCTATCTTAGAGAACTACAAAATTATTACTATTCTTAATGACATTTATGTATATTAACCACAAAAGCAGAGCAATAAGCTCTTGGTACTGAATTGAATTATATATACACATACTGTACCAACTGCAGAGACTAGTAATTTAAGACATGCTTTTTCAAAAACAAATCTACCTGAATAATTGAAGTGGAAAGATTAATTTTACGTTCTGTCCACAATCACTTTTGTAGTAAATCTGGTACATCAGACTGTTGTAATGTATGATGGACAGTTTCCACTAACAATGCTTTAAATTGCCTAATAATTTTATGCAACATTATTGTATGTCTCCTGCCTGCATACCAGTCCTTTCTTCACTTTCAGCTGAATACAAATGAAAGGGGAAAACTGCTTTAGCATGGCTTTATGGTAGATCATTAAAAATATAATGTTGCCACAGCTACGCTATACAAAGTAATAAAATACAAACTAACCTTTGTGCCAAAGCAGACACAGGATGAATCTAAAGTACAATATGTCAGCATCCCTCTCCCTCCCCATTGCCCATATAATTGAGAGAGGGAACCTTTGAGAGAAAGAATGTGTTCACAGAGATGCTATCGGATTCTCTTTCATGGGGTGAAGAGGCATGGGAATGCAGTTTCCCTGTTTACATCCTTCTAACAGTAATGCAACAACACAGAGCTCCGAAGCCTAATGTAATCTTCCAAATAGACTGATTGAGGATTCATTCAAGCATGAATCTCTTCTACTGCCAAACAGCTTCTGTTCATTTGATATATGCATTATAGATGTTACTGCTCTTTGTTTTGATGTTCAAAGACAAGAGAGCCATGTCTCTATTCTTGAGCATTACTAGTCTATCCTCTGACATGTCACCATATTTTAAAAAAAGAATAACAACAACTATCATGGGCTACTTTTGTTTTGGTTCCACTCAAGCCCCAGAACTCCTTGTAACATCAGGTAGTTGTATGTGCACCACTGCCCACTAATGGATGGACAGCTACTTATAATAAAATATATGGAGATAATACAATCAGTAAAGGCATGGGCTTCTAGTGTTACTCTTACTATAACTGCGTGGTTTCATCTGACATGTCTGCTATGGGGTTTGTAACCCTTGAATTATTGTACAGTATTTGTCTCTTACAATGCAATCTTTAGTCCAAGAATAGCCAGCTTTTACCACCTGCATCTAATTATTATGGTTATCCCTGCACTTTTGGTGATCTCTGATTTCAAGCACTTTCAGGTTGTCAGACAAAAGATCCTTTATAAGTGTATGGTATTTATTATTAACTTGTAAATATTATTTTGCTGATTGAAGTTAAGGTTGTGCTGGTTTTAGCAAAGCTAAAAATTGCTAATTTCTACCAACCAAAACACATATAATCTTTTGACACTTATAGGTGATTTCCTGAGTGTTTTCACAATCTTTAATATTTGACATCATTAGGACAATGCAGCACAGCATCTGGAATGCACGGTGCAAATTCTGCTCTCAGCTATAACAGTATAAATGCATAGTAACTACTGACTTCAGTAAGTTTATTCCAGATGTGCACAGTGTAACAGAGCAGAATTTTTGCCTATATGATCAAGCAAGCTCGTGGAGATCCACAAATTAATAGTGTTCTCACTAAGCAATTGATGTCTTCCCTGGTGAAAAAAGGGTTATTCTAGTTTGAACTCTCTTGGATTTAGCCCCGATTTCTACATAGTGTTGGTAGAATGCTGTGTTGGCTTTATGTGAAAATCTTCAGTTCATTTTGCTGAGGCTGTTGCACTAATTCTATCCATAACCATGGTCGGATTTGGATGTGCACTGAATTGCTTTTTAGAGTATCATATGTGTTCTAAAAATCCATCATCGGCATAATAATATGTCTTAATTAATACAACTATCAGTCCAATGTGAGACACAGAGTATACACTTTAGCCTCATTTTAAATTAATCTACTTTGGAAAATAAAAAAAAAATGCATAATTACCCGACATAGGCCACAACACACACACATACATATACACATATATAAAAGATGGCTAACTTAGAATAAATTGTTTAAGAAAAGCTTATTCTACTCCTGCCAATTCTACAGTTGTGCCCTTTAAAAACCTTTTAGTGCCCAGATAACCAAATGCTATGTTGGCACTGCGGTATTCTAAATATGAAGTGAAAGGAAATAAATACAGAAGTAATATAATCTTGTTCTCTAGATTGATGCCAAAACAAAACATTTAAATATATTAAGGCCACCTACTGTCTTAGTTTAAGAACACTAAACTGATAATTTTTTAAAATATTTATAATTGCATTGCTTCTTCATTTTATAATTGCATTGCTTCTTCATTGAAGAGAAAAATATAAAATTAAATTGGATTTTTCTGGATAAATATTTTGCGCACTGTTGAAAACACATGCCACATGCAGTCAACTCCAGACTAGCTGCATTTCTAATTTTCTCTGTAACACTTCGATACTCTGAGCTCCTTTAGTTAGTTCAGCAATAATTTTAGAGCGGAATTTGGGAACATAAAGAAAAGAGAAAGCCTGTGTTCAGGGAATGGAATACTTTCCCATAGGTTCTGAAAATGAGAGTTCTGAGTGATAAAGCTGTCATTAATACTGCCATTCAGAGATACTTCTCTCAGGCAAAGATTGAAATCCAAGACCAGTAATCTGATCCTGCAAAGATCCAGGCACATAAGTAACTTTACTCACACAAGTAATTCCATTGATTTCAAGAAATGACGAGTATATATACACTCCATAAATAATTGGCAACAGTCTCTTATGTGTCACCTATACACATTATAGGTTGTACACATATACATATTAACAATGTGTTGTGTCTGAGGGGAAATATTTTTCCTATATGATTTACAATTCTCCCTTTCCTCCAGTGTTTGGTCTCAGGTTAATTTTTCAAAGGGCTTAAATTTTCTGGATGACGTAGAGAAAGAGCTACAGCTCACCTTCATTTATGCTGGAGCTCACAATACTCTCAGTATATGATTAAACAATATAATCACTGGCTAAGAAACTATGGCAGGTTGTTGTTATAAATCTGAGAACTCTCTTAATCTTCCATTAGTAATTTCTCATGCAAAGAGTTCCTGAAACTCTTTGGAGGGTCTGTCATAGTTCCCAAACTTACAGTGAATGTGTCTCCCTTTTTCTTGCTCTCTGTAAATTCCAGATATTATCTTGAAAGGGAAATAGTGCAAAACTGTAAAAGTGAGTTCATGAGAACTTAGCACTTCACATCCTTCCACTGAATAAGAACTACCCTACTTTACCCCTCCCACACAGGCTACACAGACACTCGCATACTTATGTGTTACTCCCGGGGGGAATTCTAGGCCAAAAAATTAAAAATTCTGCAATAAAAACATAAAAATTCTGTGCACAATATTTTCAAATTCTGCAAAATTCTGCATAATTTAGTTGTCAAAATAACACAATATAATCACAGCAGCTTCAATTATTTTTGGTCATTTATTTCAAAATACCTGTCAGCAAGTATGTCTGTAACAATACAGACAACAAAAAAATTTCAGAAAATGTTTTTTGACAAATAGATTTCTTACTAGGCATATTAATACAGAACTCTGACTAATAATTCATTTAAAGTACAATACAGAACCATATTTCCCACACCCCCCAGAAGCAGAGCAAAGGCTGGGGGGAAATCAAGGGTAATGGAGGAGCTGAGGGAGAGGGAAATAATTGCTAGGAAGGAGCTTGGGTATGAACTTGGAGGGTTGTTGGGTATGGATGAGAAAAGTATGGAACAGGTTGGGAGGGGGCAGGGGTGGGGAGGGATTTGTTAGGGAGCTTCCCCCATGCAGAGCCTGGCTGACCCTAGTCTCTCCCATTCATTCAGACATGTGTCCCTCCACCCCCACTCAGACACTCATTCCCCCATCCCTATGTGGGCCTGCACCCCCTCCCATCACCTTGTACCCCTGCACCTCCCTCCCCCCATGGCCCTATGCTTCTACTCCCATTCAGCCCCAGCCCCATATCTGTCCTCCCAAACTAGCCCTTATGAGCCCCTGTCTGACCCCCCAGCACACCACGCTGTCTGTCTCACCATCGCCCCAGTCTCCTGACCTGGCCCTACAGACATTGTGAAGAAGGCTCTGCAGGCTCTCTCTCTTCTCTAGCTGGCTGGGAGCAGCTGCTGTGTTCTATCACCCTCTGGTGGGCAAAAGGTGGAACTGCAGCAACTTTTCAGCAGAAGCTTTTTTCTGTGCAACAAATTAAAATTATTCATGGCTCATTAATTATGGGCACTTGCAGTGGTGCAGAACTCCCACAGGAGTAATGTGTTTAATACTTTCCTAGAACAAGGAGGGTGGTCACTGGGAGGAGAATGGGTACAGTTTTGGAACTAGTCAATAGTCAAAAGGTGATTGGGCAAGTGCAGGATGGTATATATACTAACAACGCATTACTACTCCCTGGGAGCAAGGATAAAACTGGGGCGGAATTGTGATTGTGAGTCAGTGTCTCTTCTAGGGCGACCCCATGGATGGTGCACATTACAGAACAGGAATTATGTCTCAAGTCACAATCCTAAGGAGGTTGTGGGTTTTTCTGTGTGTTTTTAAAACATTGTCATATTTTGACCTCTCTTGTGTTTACTTCCAGGAACTGCAAACTGAATTAAAATCCACACATTATACATCACATGGAACAAATACCCTGCCCCCCCCCCCCCCCACACACACACACACAAATATTTTCCAAAGGTTAATCCACAATCCTCTCCACAGCTTTGTACCACCAATAAAAAAAAAAAATGGCCATTAGGTAGTTTGACAACATGCTGAAAAACTGCAAGTGGAGGAAAAAATCCAGGGCCTTGCTCCACAGCTTTGCAAAGTGGAATTGGTATGGTTCCACAGAAGAAGTGAGTAGGCCACACAGAAAGGGTACATACCCTCTGAACAGCACAGAGCTCCTCTCTATGCAAGTCCTCTGTATGGCAGTACAGAGCTCCCAACTCCCACCATGTTAAAGGGTATGTAAGTATACGACACAGACTACTTCAGCCATAGTGCTGCGTTAGTATCTTTGGCCATTTGATAGACCAGGAGAGAGGGAAGATCTCTCCTCCTACTTCCCTCAGTCATCACCCAAGTAGCTGACTTGGCTATCCAGGCTGAGCATTGGATTTATACCTCACAAGAGGATTGATTAAAAACCCTGTGAGGGGAGTCAGTGCAAATATTTCTAATCCCTTTAATGGGCTTTGGATCAGCCCTAAGACTCTAGGTGAGCAAAAAAATACCCATCATATTAAGTCAATTATCTAGTCTTCCAAATTAAAACAAATACAACCTGTTTGATTAGGTCCTATTAAAACCAAGTATATGCCTAACTTCAAGCATATGACTCACATGCTGAACATTATGCACATGATTACATACTTGCTGAACTACGGTGCCTTAAACCCTATCCTATGAAAAATGCCCTTGGTGAAAAACAAAAGACCTTAATCATGATTTTTATCTAACACTGTGCATTTATACAGCACCTCTCACCTTAGGATTTCAAAGACCTTGAACAAATTATAATCACATCTGTGATGCAGCTATATTATAACTGTGCCTCAGTTTTCACACCGGTAAAACAAACTGCCATTTTAGCCTGATTCTGAGATGTGTCAAGCTCTTCCCTGCAACAAACTGAGCCCAGGGCTCACAGGGCTGGGATCTAAATAACTTCCCCATACCTTACTAGCAGAACCAGGAAGTCATTGGATATGTCTGGACTTCCAGTCCCCTGTTCTAACCTGTGGATGATACTGCCTAATAAATATGTGATACTTGTAAGGTATGCATCACACAGTTGTATGGAATCTTTTGCAAAATGTCAGCTATGAGAAGAACATTTTATATCTATGAAACAAATGCCTGTATACTTATGATTTTAGATTAATTAGAACAGCAGCCATATCCATATCTACTCAGAGAGTATTGATCACATATTATGACTTTCTCAGCTGGTACCAGGTTGAGACGCACAACACTGTAGTAATTGAATTAGTTGTATCTTTTGCCATCTCATCTTGCACATTCTGAAACCAAATATACACACACCAGCCTAACATAATGTCTAACAAATATTTTCTTGAATTGTGTTTAACTCCTTTTCCTTTGCCCATCTTTCCCCTTCACCCTTTGTCTAACCGGTTTTAGTGATTCTTGTTGCTAAAAGCAAGCTTCAGTACATCCTGTTGATAATCAAATGCAATTTGTGAGCTGACAGCTAAACCAGAAGTTGTATTTTGATTATTCCTTTTCTTCCAGTGGTTTATACAGTGACAATAAACTGCTGAAATACTGAACATTTATTTCCACTTCAGAAGTCTTGACAGATAGAGTTAAGCAGGAAAGCTGGTAGCATTTTACATCCAGCTTATAAACTTATTTGTTGTTTACAGGCATTCTGGGAGTCTGATGCATTAGGAAGTATTCACTCTAGGAACAAATATAACTAACCCCTGCACAGCTGCATAAGCTTGCCAAATTGGTACCTCTTCCTCAAGTGTAAGCCCTATGATAAATTTGCAGTGATCATCTTAAACTATGCATATTCTCCTTTGTAAATATCCAATAATTATGCCATTGAATGTTTTTTTCTTTCATCACAGACAGACAATACCACAATAACAGGGAAACAATGTGAGGAAACAAATTCAACACGAGAATTTGAAGTAAGACTGGAAACATGTGCTGAGTTCTTCTCATGGCATAATTAGAATCTGTCCCTGTACTTCTATAAGCTAGTCAATATTTACAATTCCTGATCTTAGTCACATGTTTCCATTCTTCAACCAGTTTATTTAAGAAACCACATCACATATCAATGAAAGCACCCAAAGCACCCATACCGAGCTCAGTGATATATTGCAACTAGTGGGAGGCAGAGATTACCAAGAGAGTCAGCCATAGGAAGTGGGAATCCACGGACATATCTCTGACATAAGTAAAAGTGGACTTGCGTTGTTATTTTGTGATCTGATGATTACACAGACCCAGACTGATAGCATGCAAGGGTTCCATGCTGAGGTAGTGATTGTTCAATCCTCTGCTGTGCCCAACACCCATTGGAGCAAACGGGTGGGAGAGCTGACAAGGAGCTGCTTGCCGCTCCGCAATCCTTGGAGCAGCTGGTGTCCAGTTCCAGTCCCAACCATGACTGGCTGTAACAGCCCACCAAAGGGGCACCTGCTAACTAGGGATTGCCAGAATTCAGCATGGTCTTGCCAAACACCCCGACACATGGGACTAGGAAGGGGGTGCCACGCTCTAACAATCCCTGGTTGAGAGATGGCACCTTAAGGACCATTAAGGTCTTGGTCGATTTTGTGGAGAACTAGCAGTTGGCTGTTTAAAACAGCTATATGGCTCCCTTGCATTGCTTGAGCAGCACAAAGGCGTCAAAGTGGGGCTAGCACAGAACCCATGGGGCACTAAGAGATGAATGGGATACATGTTCACCGATTTCATTTGGGTGGCAAGAAGCTCATTATTGGTCTCACAAGTAAGTTGTGTGTAATAGCCAGATATAAATCTGCTGGATTCTCAGACCCAATAATGAATTCAACAACAGCATGTTACTGGGGAGCCCTTGAAGGGGGTTGGTGCTGAACCTCACCTGTTCCAGGTTTAGTCCTCCTCCCCACATGAAGAGAATGAACATAAGGCTTACGTGATGGGGAAACTGACTATGACCCAGGCCTCCTGGGGCACGAGAAGGAAGTCTGAGTTCAGTTCAAGAGGAGACACCAGGAAGAATGTACTCTTTTAAAGAGTGTGAGATCAGCCAGGAAGAGGCAAGTGAGCAGACATAAAGCCACCACACAGGAAGAGGCTCTGAGAAGAAAATAGGAAGAGGCCCAGGGCAGTTTCCACTGCAAGAAAGAGAGAGTCCATTTGTTAGGGTGCCAGAGCTGGAGACCTGTAGTTGAGGATAGTGTAGTTGAGGATAGTGTGGGTTCCCTCTATGCTGTCATGTGAGGGAGTTCAGACACACCTTTTGGACTCACGTTAACTCTGGAAAGAGTGGACTTTTGTGATTTAGCCAGAGGGATAATTCACCTCAGTGACCTAAAAAGCATTGGCACCTACTGTTTCACCATCTGAGAGGGGAAACTGAGCTGTGACACCAAGAGGAAGTGAGGCAGCCAATGGACCCCAAAACGGAAGTTCCTGCCACACTGTATATCTGTAATTGGTTATAATGGATAGGAGCTTTAGTTATTTTTCTGGCCATTACTAGTGCTCTAAAGAGGGAATTCTGGAAATCTGCCTAGGAGAGCTTGCTGCTGAGAGATGAGGAAGCTACAAAGGTCTTTTCTGTGACAAGAAATAGCCCAAGAATGCTGTGGATATATATCTTTAGATAAATCAGAGCTCTACAAGACAATAATTCTACCTTTATCAATGGTGCCTTCTCAGTAACAGTAAATGCCTCTCTCCATATTATTTGTGGGTCTCATCAAAAGTGAACAGATTTATAAAGTATCAAATTACATTCAGTAGTGTGCTGAAGTAAACAAGTAAATTCTCACTCACATGGACTATAAAGTGAAAATGAAGTTACATATAATCTGTGCTATGGGCCATATGCTGTGCGCAATTTTAATGCGCAACACGCAGTGTGATCTTTGTGATTGCTGAAGATGTGATCAAGGGAAGGACACAGCCAGAAATATGCTAAACATGAATTATTAGGCAGCATGTGGATCAGCCAGACACCTTTGGAAAGTAACGGTGACTCAAAGGGCACTTAGAGGTGTTTCCCTGTGCACACATGTGGCCTGGATGTCGTGTTCTCATCATGCTCACAGGTGCCAAAGATCTACTCTGGGCATCAACAGTAGCTGAAATCTCCACTGGTTTTGTGAATCTATTTCTAGAGATGACTGGGGATGACTGAATATATGAATATTAATATCTTACCTAAACCGAGAAAGTTACGGACTAAATACAGAGAGCCTGCATAGTGAGACGTCATACTTCACGGAAGGATTTACAGAGTATTCACCAAGCTGGAAACAAACTATCATTAAAACGAGAACCAGGAAGAGACTATTTTTCATAGTACAGGAGTGCACCTTTGTTATTCACAAAGGATGATATTCATCCCTGTGTAGAGGGCCAGCAAAAGGACTTTTCACCACCTAACTTCCACCTATACCCTATTTTAAGAGCTTACATAGCACACACACACCTGTGCTGGTCCTCTTCTTAGTGGTGAATTATACCTAAATGCAGTACTGGGCATTGGCTAGATTTTCATCTCTAATTTTTAAATAACTTCATACATTTCTTCAATACATTCACACTTTGTCCTCACTATTGCTTCTCTGTAGAATATTTTTGTTCATTTTAAGGAAAGGACCAAAGTAAGTGTTACAGGTATAGCCAATGGAAACTGAGGAGAATAATAGATTCCTCTGTGTTTATAAATGCGAATAGTATTTTGAAACATATAAACCTGTATTATTCCAGCCTTGTTGACTATGAACAAAGTGATGTTCAATCACCTAGAAAAAAAATTTGAAATGCTCTTCCGAGCAAATAAACATTGGAATGCTTCAGGGGTATAGACAACTTTTTTTTTTTTAAATTGCGGGAGGCTAGAGTCAAAAATAAAATGTGGGTAACATTGCTTTAATGAGTGACTATGTATGACTAAATCAGTCCACTTTTAATCAAGTGAGATAAATGACCTTTTGTTCTAAACTCAATGTTTTCTGTATTTATTACTGGTAGTTCAATCCCCATTTTAGGGTGGAGAGGCTAAAGCTGTCACCAGTCCCCAAGATACCTATACTGATGAGTTTGTAGGGGTAAAATAACAATCAATAGAAACTATAACAAATCACACAGCACTGCTAGAGGTAAGGAAGTAGTATTACCCCGTAAAGCATAAGGAACCTGAGGCAAAGCAAGTTAATTCACAGATTCATAGAATTTAAAGCCTGAAAAGACCATTGGAATATCTAATCTACTCTCCTGTACACCACATGCCATTTCATTTCATTCATTTACCTTGATATTCAGTCCAACAACTTCTGGTTGGCTAAAGCATAACTTCCAGAAAGCTATTCAGTCTTGAAGAGATCAAAACAGAGAATCCACCATTTCCCTTGGTAGTTTTTTCCAGTGGTTAATCACCCTCACTGTTAAAATGTGTGCCTTATTTCTAAATTTGAATGTATCTGGCTTCAGCTTCCAGACAATGTTTTTTGTTATGCCTTTCTCCACTAGATTAAAGAGCTTTTTAATACCCAGTATTACCTCCCACAAAGGTATTTATACATTGTAATCAAGTCACCTCTCAATCTTCCTTTTTAGCTAAAGAGATTGAGCTCTTTAAGTCATTCTCTCTAAGGTATTTTCTCCAACCCTTGCCTCATCTTTGTGGTTCTCTTCTGCACTTTCTCCAATTTTTCATTATCTTTGAAACAATGTGGACACCAGAATGGTATGCAATATTCCTGTATCAGTCTCACTAATGCTGTATATAGAGGTAAAAATCACCTCTTTCTCCTCCTATTCATTACTCCCCTATTTATTCCTCAAAGGATCACATTAGCCCCTTTTCCCACAGCATCACACTAGAGCTCATGTTGAGTGGTTTGTCCACCATGCCTCTAGCCGCTTTTCAGAGCTTTCCAGGATACAGTCCTGCATTCTGCAGCTATAGGTGGCATTCCTTCTTCCTAGATTTATAATTTTGTTGTATTAAAACACATTTCATTTAAATGGTTTACATGATTAGCCCTTGAATGATTTATACAGGAAAACTCAGAGATGTCAATAAAGCCAAGGGAAGGGGACTCCTGACTCCCTGTCCACCTGTTTAGTCCACATGTTCATCTTCCTCCTTCTAGCCTAATGCCTGAGGCTACACTGCAGCTGGGAGTGAGAATCACAGTGTGGGGAGACTGACTCATACTAGTGAAGCTCAAGATAGCACGTTAAAAATAGCAATGTGGACATTGCGGCTCCGGCAGAGATTCCAGCTAGCCATTGGAGCTCATGACTAAGGCCATGAGTCTGTCACGGAGGTCACAGATTCTGTGATTTCCCCAGCTGCAGTGGCCAGTGCAGCTGACCCCAAGGCCGAGCAGCCGCCGGTAGGCAGCTTCTGAGGCTGTAGGAGAGTGGTCCCCGGGAGCCACGGAGCAGCAGGTGATCAGAGGCAGTCAGCCCCCACCGTCAGATCAGGGGCCAGCTGTTGGCCCCCGGGACCCCCCAGAGCACCAGCACCCTAGGAGCAGCTAAGATTTAGTCAGGGGGATTTATAGTAAAAGTCACGGACAGGTCACAGGGCCAAGAATTTTTGTTTATTGTCATGATCTGTCCACGACTTTTAGTAAAAATAGTCATGACTAAATCTTAACCTTACTCATGACTAAGGGGTCAGCTGAGCTTGTGCTTGGGTGGCTAACCCAGTGATACAAACAACAGCTGAGAGCTCTAGATAATGAATAAAGCCTTGAAATAGTAAAATTACTCTAGGATATCCATATTTATTCAGAATAAATGCCTTTTCTGCTGCAATCAGATTAAAAAGTAAAACAAAAACAATGCTAAGTTTTCAGTTAATGCATAAATATGGAATTCATATAATATATACATACATACCTCACAGTGGGATATATACATCACCATAAGATGATATTGCCCTTTTTAATGTTTACCACTTAATAAATTATAAGGCTATCCATATCAGAAACACAATTAAAACATTTTAACATAGCATTTTTGAGGTTTACCAGATCAAAATTCATAGGAAGACAAGCTATATATTTCTTAAGACTTTCACTACAATCCATTCAATACATACTTTTAAGTCAACACCATGAAAATACAGGCATATAAAAGCTATTAGACCAAGTGACATATGATAAAGCTTTGAAGTGGTTTGTGAAAAAAAAATTGTACATATAGTGTCAAGGATCCCTGCTCTAAATGCAATGTTGCCACAAAATTTGCATATTTATACACTCTGGGTCCATCTGATCTCTCTCTAGTGCTTGATGTGAAAGAACAAGGAAAACAAAATTGATTATCTGAATCTTTGTGAATAACGTTTTTGTTGTTAATAATGCTCTCCCAAGAGCAATTCTTTTGCCTTGATTTCTGCTGTCTCTGCTGTCCTCGCTTTATCATTATCAGCAGTCTCGTCATTTTAGGTTATTTGTCTAATTTAAAAAGTAAGTTCCTCAAGGCAGGGACCTTTGGGCAAATTCTATTTAAGGCCAGCTATAGAGCATGCAACTGCTTCTTTACCATAAGAAATAGCATCTGGATAAGGTAGGGAAGGCGTTGGGGGGGGGGGGAGGATGCGTGTTGGGTTTACCCCCAAGGAAATGAGCTCCTCGTGGCCACTGTCAGACTCATCACTGGGTATGGATGGCTCGGACTGGGGTATTGGCAGTACACGTCCCAGTGTCAAGAGCGATTCTGGGTACTGGGATGTGCTCAGTACCTGGGTCCTGGTACCGAATAATGGGGATTGCGGTTCCTCCCCAACCATCAGGTCTCCAGGGTACCAGAACTCATGTGGTATCATGGGCTCACTTGGTACCACAGTGAAGTGTCTGTGGTATGTTGTTAGTACTGATGGTTGGGAAGGTGCGGAGCACTCCTTAGATGGGAGTTTTGTCACACCTGGTACCAAAGGGTTTCTCTGTGCCACTCTTTTAGAGACAGTACCATAACTGTCTGTCTCCTTAAGGGGCGGTACCGTTACCTCAGAGCCTGACTGCTGGAGCCGCTGACTTCTCCAAGTGGGGCAGCTGGTGCCATAAAGCAGAGCTCACAGCACAGGCCCCCTTCTGGATACTGTGCTTCAGAGCTGCTGGTACCATGAGTACCAAGGTGGCCGCACTGGGGAGCCCCTCTGGCTGGCCAACTTCTCAGAGCCCTTTTTATGAACCTTTACAGGGGGAGTCTTCTGGTTTTTCCCATGATTCTACTTCCTCTGAAGTTAAAGGCTCCAGGAATTATCTGGGGTCAGCATCAGAGTCCCCTGGAGACAGAAGTGCCTTCTCCATAAGGAGGAGTTTTAACTTCAGCTCTCAGTTCCTGCAGACTGACGTTTTAGCTGTGAGAGGTAAAGCATTTCTGTGAGTGCACAGTGAGAGTGTCTGGCCACTACAGGAATGCACTCCTTGTAGGAGAGGCACTCTTGGAGAGGGAGAACCAGGCATGCCCCAGGGTGGGGGGCTATCATCCTCTAGCAGTTACTCCTCTTCTTTTCCTTCCTCCCCTCCCCAACTGAAAAAAAACTTAGAGTCGACTAAACACCTGGGGGAGGGGAGGGGAATGCCCGCAGACAGGGCAGGAAACTAAAGTTATTTTTCTTTCTTTCTTTCTCCTTTTTTTTTTTTTAATCCCAAAGAAGTAAAAAAAAGGTGTGTGTGGGTGGGGGGACAAAAACAACTACTACTTATGCTAATAACACAGATAAGGAAGGGAAGACTGCTCACTCTGTTCAAGGCTAAAGGCGGCTGAGACGGTGGGGGGGGGGGAGCACATGTGCAGGCTCAACGAACACTGCTACCAAAAATCTCGGATTAGAGGCACAGCGGCACACACACACACCTACAGTGGGGCACCCATAGGGACACTACTTGAAGAAGAACTATCTTTAGAAATCTCACATTGGTACCTTCTTTGAGTCTTGTCAAATCTAAAGCGAAAGTGTTCTTAAAACAAACAGCATGTGCTAGGTCATCGTCCAAGACTGCTGTAACATGAAATATATGGCATCATGTGGGTGAAACACAGAGCAGGAGACATACAATTCTCCCCCAAGGAGTTCATTCACAAATTTAATTAATGCATTATTTTTTTAACAAGCGTCATCATCATGGAAACATGTCCTCTGGAATGGTGGCCAAAGCATGAAGGGGCACACGAATGTTTAGCATTTCTGACATGTAAATACCTTGCAATGCCAGCTACAAAGGTGCCATGCCAACATCTGTTCTCACTTTCAGGTGACATTGTAAATAAGAAACAGGCAGCTTTATCTCCTGTAAATGTAAACAAACTTGTTTCTCTTAGCAATTGGTTGCACAAGAAGCAGCACTGAGTGGAGTTGTAGGCTCTGAAGTTTTACACTGGGTTTTTTTAGTTCAGTTACATAAAAAAAAAACTACTTATGTAAGTTGTGTTTTCACAATACGGAGATTGCACCATGGTACTTTATGAGGTGAACTGAAAAATACTATTTCTGTTATTTTTACAATGCAAATATTTGTAATACAAATAATATAAAGTGAGCACTGTACACTTTGTATTCTGTGTTGTAACTGAAATCAACGGATTTGAAAACGTAGAAAAACATCCAAAATATTTAATACATTTCAATTGGTATTCTATTGTTTAACAGTGTGATTAAAACTGACTATTTGCAATTAATTTTTTTAATCTCAATTAATTTTCTTGAGTTCATTGCATGAGTTAACTGATTACATTGACAGCTCTAAAAATAACTAGTTACCTTTCATTAATGCTCCTTATAGCACCCCCTGTGAATTTGCTTGGAATATCCATAAGTCCCTTTGTTTTCAGTTTAAACTGATTTTTACTGAAAAATTCCCAGATTTTACAAAGAGTATTATTCAGTTTTTTTTCTGATTTTCACCCTATTTTTGTATCATTCAACTAAATAAAAAACTACTTGTTTTATTAGGAAAATACAATACATTGCACAAGATGTATGTATTAATACAATAACACATTAGTCTGTATGTATATGCAAAGATGCCTGTTGAAGTAAGTCTATATATTAGTCTAGAAGATGGACACAACCTCTGAAGTGCATGCGCATCTGAACGTACTGATGAATCTCAGGCCTACCACGTACACATATCAAGCTGTTAGCAGATAATGGTTTAAAGATTTGACACACTAAAATAGGAGAAAACAAAAATCTATATCAGCATACGTTTCACAATACAAGGAAGTATTTGAAAGCTTAAAAAAACAAAAACAGGAGAAAGGGGATGGAGTTCAGTGTATGCACTGCAAATGGTGTGGCCCAATTATTAAATGTAAATATTCGTAGCGAGAGTGGCAAAACTTACTGACCCTCTGAACCACATACAATAACACGCACAACTTGCCTCATAGGGTGGCGCCTACCAGGGTGCGGGGCTTCAGCCGCGATGTCCCCCGCCCTCTCAGGCTAAAGCCCTTAGACCTCTGTCCCGGCAGGACAGAAGCCCCAAGTCCCACCACCCCGCCACAGGGCAGAAGCCCATGAGCGGCGGTTATCATAGGCTAGGGGAGATTGTGCCTCCCCAATCAGCCAGGGATGGCCCCACCCATGCTCCACCCCAAGTCCCCCCTCTGAGGCTCCCCCTGAGCAGTGACCCCAGCTCCTATTGCCTGCTGCTGATCTCCTGGTAACCTGACACCTGCACCTGACTCCTGGTTTGCCCCTGGCCTGTCTTAGATTCTGGCCTCCTGGTATCTGACCGCCTGTTGACTCCTGCTCCAACCACTAGCTCAGGTCATGACTCTGAGTGTTTTAATTAAATCAGTTGGATCAGTAACTCTTTAGCCACATAAACCAAAAAAAATGTTCTCTAGTGTCTAAATGGATGTCCCTTGCTATGTGGTGAAAGTAAGCCAGTACGCCCCGGTACGGCGTACCGACAAGAGCCGGTGTGCCGTACCAGGACCGGCTTTCCCAGACGGCAATTTAAAGCCCTGGGGTAGCGGCGGCGGGGCTCCGGTGAGGATTTAAAGGGCCCCAGAGCTCCAGCTGCCGCTACCACCCCGGCACTTTAAATCCCTGCCGGAGCCCTGCTGCCGAAGCCCTAGGGTAGCAGCAACAGGGCTCCAGAGGGGATTTAAAGGGCCGGGGCAGCAGCAGCTGCCGGAGCTCCAAGCCCTTTAAATCCCCACCTGAGCCCTGCTGCCTGAGCCCTGGGGTAGTGGCGGCGGGGCTCCGGCAGACATTTAAGGGCCCTGGTGGTGGTAGCAGCTGCTGGAGCCCCAGGGCCCGGCTCAGACGGGGATTTAAAGGACTCGGGGCTCCAGCAGCCGCTACCATAGCAGAGCCCCAGGCCCTTTAAAGCTCTGCCAGAGCCCAGAGCCCCAGGGTAGTGGTGGCAGCCGAGAATCCGCAGGGCTCCTCAGTGATTTAAAGGGCCCGGCGCTCCGCTGTGGCAGTGGCAGCTGGAGCTCTGGGCCCTTTAAATCGCCCCTGAGCCCCGGGGCTCCCAGTCGCCTCTGCAGCTGGTAGGTTGGGGTGATTTACAGGGCCTGGGGCTCCCAGCCACCACTACCGCAGCTGGAGCCCCGGGCCCTTTAAATCAAGATTTAAAGGGCCCGGGGATTTAAGGCCCTGCCTCTTCCGGTTGAGGCCACGCCCCCTGCTCAGGACTCCAGCATACAGGTAAGTCCTTTAACTTACTTTCACCCCTGCTTTGAGGTTTAATATTCTTCCCACAAACACAATAATATCTTAAATATTTGTTTAATAAATTGTGTATCTCAATGGAAATATATGTAAAAACACAAAACACAAACATGCAATACCAAATAAGTTAGATCAGAGGGTGTTCGGTACCCAGGTTACATAAATGATTTTGTTTTCCATGGGCCTGATCCAAAGCCCACTGAAGTCAATGGAAAAACTCTCAGTGATTCAATAGGCTTTGGATCAGTCCTTAGGAATAGTACTGATTCTTCTTCTATGATTATTATAAAAATGCATAGCTAACAGGGCAAGAAATTAGCCAGGCTTTTATGTTTATTTTCTCTCTCAGTTCTCTCAAAAAACAATGCCATCGTTCTTCAACACCTATCCTTAAATTCTAAACATTTGGAAACAAGTGCAGAATCAGATACATTTTCCACCATGGTAGCAATCCAACACCACCACAGGGTGCCTATGAAACCATAGTGTTCTTTTACTAGCTAAGTCCACAAACTGCAGAATTTGGGACAGTTCCAGAGCTGTAACCTGAAACATTCAGGAATACCATTTTCCCAAAACACAACATATATTTTCAGACATGTTTTGACAAAATAAAGAAAGCAAGGAAAGAAAATGGAACAAGGTTGCTCCAGAGAAGAATATTAATATCTTGCTGACTAAAATTCACCTTATTATATGATTTATTGGCAACTTTATCTTTGCTGATTTTACATAGTTATCCATCATGAATGAGGAATGAAGGGCTTTAACTTTGCACTTTACCTAAAATTCATGAAGTCTGGTTTAAAGGAATATGTTGCATACATCACTGCTATCTCAGACATTTTTTTTCTCATTCAGGAATATTCCACTGTGCACTAACCTCAGAGACTAGGTGGCTCAGTATATATAGAGAGCTTGATCCTTCAAAGTGCTGAGTACCCTCAACTGCAATCCAAAGCCACTGAGAGTCAGAGTCAGGCATACTCAGCATTTTGCAGGATCAACCACTCGAACACCACCATCTTCAGCATGTATCAATCACACTGCCAGGCAACAATTTTCAGTTTGCTCTTCCGATGCTCTTGTTTTGGCTGTAGCTACAAGACCTTGAGTCATAAAGAAGGTGTAGTTGTCATTGCCGCACAAAAGGGATTTTTAGTTTTTCTTGTAACCCATTTATGCAGCCCCACTCTTTGGCAGTTACAAATCTATGGGATATATTTGTTCTACATTTTCAGTTACAGAGAAAGTACCACAAAAGATCACTAACACAGTCCTGGTAATTTTGCACAGTTGCTAACAATTTCTTGAGTGGAGACAAAATAATATAGAGGGGAAATCTAATAAAAATCAAATAAAAATTGTAGATGTCTATAGACTAATGCAAGTAGTATGTGGAATAAAGAGGAAGATCTAGAAATACTAGTGAATCTAGTGAATACTAGTGATCTAGAAATACTAGTGAATCTAGAAACTAGTGATCTAGAAATACTAGTGAATCTAGTGAATACTAGTGATCTAGAAATACTAGTGAATCTAGAAACTAGTGATCTAGAAATACTAGTGAATCTAGTGAATACTAGTGATCTAGAAATACTAGTGAATAATCACAATTATGACATACTTGGCATCACAGCACATGGCTGGAATATTGGTAATGGAGGATACAGCTAGTTGAGGAAGGACTGCCTCGGAAAAAAGGAAGAAGGTGTTGCCTTATATATCAAAATGTTTATACTTGTACTGGGGTTGAGATAGAAGTGGAGGCAGACCCTTTGAAACTCTCTAGATAAGGATAAAAGGAGTAAAAAACAAGAGTGATGTCAAGGCAGGGGTGTACCATGGATTGCATATCCAGGAAGAAGAGGTAGATGAACTTTCTATAAAGAACTAACAAAAACATCCAAAACACATGATTTGGTGGGGACTTCAACTACCCAGACATCCACTGGGAAAATAATGCACTAGGGCACAGGTTATCCAACAAATTTTTGGAGTGTATTGTCAACAACTTGTTACTACAAAAGGTGGAGAAAGTGTCTAGGGTAGAGGTATTCTGGATTTGATTCTGACAAACAAGGAGGAACTAGCTGAGAATATGAAGGTGGAAGGCAGCTTGGTGAATGTGATCGTGATATGATAGAGTTAATTTTTGTAAGGAAAAGGAAGAGGCAAGTCTAAGTCGAGGGAGAGTTCAGGACAGTTGGCAGTTTTTTTAGAAGACATTATTAAGGGCAAATTATACCAATGTATAGGAAAGATAGGAAGTATGCTAAGAGACCTCTCTGGCTTAAAACAAGACATCTTCAATGATCTGAGACTCAAAAAAGAAGTGGAAACTAGGTACAATTACAAAGGATGAAAAACAAACAAATACCCATCCACATACTCAAGCATGTAGGACCAGTATTAGTAAGGGCAAGGCCTAAATCAAGATTATACTAGCGTAAGATATAAAGGGTAACAAGAAAGCATTTTACAAATACATGACAAGCAAGAGGAAGACCAGGTTCAGGGTAAGCCTATTACTAAAGGAGGAGGGAAAGACAATAACAGAAAATGCAGCAGTAGGAGAAGTGTTAAATGACTTTTTTGTTTTAGTTTTTACCAAAAAGGTTAACAGTGATTAGAGGACTAACGCAGTTAACATCAGAGTAAATGAGGTAGGATCTGAGGCTAAAATAGGAAAAGAACAAGTTAAGAATTACTTAGACAAGTCAGGTGACTTCAAGTCAGAAGGGCCTGATAAAATTAATCCCAGCATACTTAAGGGACTGGCGGAAGAGATCTCTGAGCCATTAGCCATCTTTTAGAACTCATGGAGCACAGGAGAGATACCAGAGGACTAGAAAAGGACAAATATAGTATCTATAAAAAGGGGACTAAGGACAACCCAGGAAATTATAGACCAGTCAATTTAACTTTGGTACCCAGAAAGACAACGGAGCAAATAATCAAACAAAATCAATTTGTAAGTACCTAGAAGAAAATGAAGCGATAAGTAACACTCACCAGGCACTTTTCAAGAACAACTCATGCCAAACCAGCCTCATATATCCTTCTCTGACAGGGTAACAAGCTTGTGGATAGGGTGAAGCAGTAGATGTCACATCTTGACTTTAGTAAGGCTTTTGATACTGTCTCACATGACCTTCTCTCAAACAAACTAGAGAAATATAGCCTAGGCAAACCTACTGTAAGGAGGGTGCACAACTGGCTGGGAAAAAAGTACTCAAAGTGTAATCAAGGGCTCACAATTGAGCTGGAAGGATATATCAAGTGGTGTCCTGCAGAGATCTGTTCTGGGTCTGGTTCTATTCAATATTTTCATAAATAGTTTGAATAATGGCATAGAGAATACACTTTTAAATTTGCAGGTGATACCAAGCTGGGAGGGGTTGTAAGCACTTTGGAGGACAGGATAAAAATTCAAAATTATTTTGACCAGCTGGAGAAACGTTCTGAATTAAATAGGATGAAGTTCAATAAGGACAAATGTAAAGTACTACACTTAGAAAGAAATAATCAATTGCACAAATACAAAGTCGGAAAGGACTGCCTAGGAAGGAGTACCTCTGAAAAGAATCCACGAGAGATAGTGGATTATAAAATATAGGTCAACAATGTAATACTGTTGCAAAAAAAGCTAACATCATTCTGGGATGTATTAGCAGGAGTGTTAAAGCAAAACACCAGAAGTAATTCTTCCACTCTATGCAGCACTGATAAGATCTCATCTGGACTACTGTGTCTAGTTCTGAACACAGAACTTCAGAAAAGATTTGGACAAACTGGAAAAAGTACAGAGGAATGCAACACAAATGATTAAAGGTCTAGAAAACAACCTACACGGAAAGATAGAAAAAAACTGAGTTTGGAGAAGAGACGATTAAGGGGCAACATAACAGTCTTCAAGTATGTAAAAGGCAATAAAAGAGAAGGGTGATAAATTGTTCTGCTTAACTACTGAAGACAGGATAAAAAGTAAAGGACTTAAACTGCAGCAAGGAAGATTTAGAATAGACAGTAGGGAAAAAATCCTAATTGTAAGGGTAGTTAAGCACTGGAACAAATTACCTAGGGAGGTTGTGGAATCTCCATCATTGGAGGTTTCTAAGAACATGCTAGACAAACACCTGTCAGGTATGGTCTAAGGTAGTACTTAGTCCTGCCTCACTGCAGGGAACTGGACCAGATGACTTATCGAGATCCCTTCCAGTCCTATAAATTCTTTGGTTTTGCTTTGTCCCTTAAATGGTGTCATTAAAAATATTCCCTACACTGAGCCTAGTAAACATTGATTCTTTTCCTACCACTTATTGTATCTATTCTTGCTTGCTCTTTTTTCTCTTTGTATTTCTGACCAGCTTCTGAGTGTGGATTTTGAAATCAATGATAGCCACATGCATTTGAAGACAGTGTGTGTCCTTTGATATCTTCTAAAAATGCTTAAATGTAGCTTCAAATCCATCCCCTAGAAATTGGCTATCAAATCACTGATGTGTGTATTCAACATTAAATCTTAATGAACACGTAAGCTACCAAAAAGATCTAAGAATACTTCTAGAAATGACAGCATAATATTCTCTGGTCAATTAAGTGGGATTTTCAAAAGCATATAGGCATCTAACTCCCATTCATTCAAAGGGAACGAGGTGCTTAAATACCTTCAAAAATCTGGCCTTAGCCCTAAATCAGAAAGAAAAACCTGAGTTACAATTTGCAATTTATTTTATTATTGTAACCCTAGATGACCAAATGTTAATTACAGATGTATGAAATGCAAGTAAAAATGGATTAAAAGGTGTTCAACTAGAGTGAGAATAATATAATGATGGCACAGGATTAATTAATTTATTATTTTCAAAGACAGATAAAAGATACTGCATGCATCTGCTTCTCTTTCTATATTGCAGTAGAAGAAACTTTGACGGCAAACTGCAGAAGATACAATTTAAGGGATTTCAACTGTCAGCATGAATGACTGTGCGATCTCTATGGAGAATAGGAAAATACAAGTCCAGAAAGTGATTGCTAATTATTGCTTGGGTACAGAGAGATGAGTACATAAGAATAGTACTTAAATTTGACCAGATTGGGAGATCATTACTTAACACTACAGATGCATGTTGCTGGGGTTAATACGCTGGAAGTTTTGGAGAAGGTCATACTTAAGTTATAAACTATTCTGTATATCTAAATGTCACCATTAGTGTAAGATTCTGTTCTGGTTTTACCACACCCTAATAAGATTATCCAAATGTGATGTCTGTGCTCTGATGGTTTCTGGGAGAATTTTCCTCTAGTATAGTGGACTTGTCTTTAAGAGCTGAGAAGACAGTTTCCATAATACGAAACATGTAATGGGGCTGGAACCCCTGAGAAGTACTAGACTTTCATTTGGGGGTGTAAGCATCTAGAAACTAAAGGTATGTGTGCTGGCAAGGAATAGAGGGAGGGAGAAAGGCAGACATTGTAGGAATGGGTGAGGAGACCTGGAAACTGAAAAGAAAAAATGGTGGATGACAACAGGATCCCACTATCCTTGGACAGGGAGGCAAGCAGCAATGGGTGAGCATACTCTCTACTGCTAGATTTCAGCAGCAAGGCAGAAACCAGAGGAACAACGCTAGGACATGTAACCTTTTGATACATCTCTGCTAAATCAGTGAACCAAACATAAAATCCAACATTCCAGGACATTCTGTGGGTTCATGACACTTCCTGGAAAAGTCTAATTCCAGTGGATTTATCTTGTCCATATGTGTAATTTGTTGATCTGTAAGATACCCAATATGAAAATATGCTTCATTTTGATATTTTTATCACTGAAAGTTAAAATGTAAGTTAATGTTTAATAACATTTTAAAAAAACATTTCACTTACGTGTTTTGGAATCTAATGCTGAAAACTTACATACATACAAGTGCAAAAAAGATGGTATAGTACACCTGGTGCTAAACAAATACAAACAATTCAAAATATTTAAAATAAGCCAAATAGGCATCAATGTCAAAACTCTACATCATGCTTGTCTGATGTCTGAGAAAAAGGGATATTCTTAAGATTGCTAAGGAGATTTCTATATTCATTTTCTCAGCAGTAGGATTAAATAATTTAAAATGTACTTTATGTATTGATATCTACACATTTTAAAATATATGTTATCTGCAGTAGAACTATGGTAACATTAAAAAAAAAAAGATATCCTCAACTGGCCTCCAAATTAGAATTTTGCACTTCATGCACTTTTCTGATGGTTCCTGATTTCAATACCTGTCCTGGAGTATTCTGCTTGTTACCCAATAAAATTGACAGGACCTCAACATTAGGAAATGGTGAACCATTTCAGATGAAGTTATGAAAAAATCTGGCTATTCCAATCCTCATCCCCAATCATCTCCATGTGTTTCTGCACTTCCAGGGTCCAATCAGGGCCAGAATCATTCTGTAGTATCAGGCAAGTCACTTTGGAGACATTTTGCAAAAGGCATAAAAGAGAACCTGAGAAATTGGTTGTGTCTCTAACTCATTTGTGCCTTTGAAAAGCCCCCTTAACCTCTCTATATCTTAGCCTCCCCATCTATAAAGTAGAGCAATGATACTTGACCTGCTTGGTAGATCACTTTGAGATTCGCAGATAAAAAGCACTCTAAAGGATAAATGTTAAGTATTATCATTTGTCGTCCAAACTGAACCTGATCTTCAACTTAAAACATGCTTGACATCTCTGAGCACTGGAAGTGTTCTGCTTCTTTTGGTCACTATGTTTGCCTCCAGACAAAAGCGTTTTTCTCAATTCAATCATCATGAGAATCTATTGGCCTGCTAGAAGATTAATCACAGGAATGCATTTTTGATAGATATCCCAGAAAATACTCAGCATCGACTTTTCCTACTAAAAAAAAAAATCAGTAAGCTATCAGTTACCAATTATGAATGTCCATTCAATATGCAAGCTGACAAGTTCAGTAAGAGTTGAAGTGTTAATCACACTTCAGTAGCCATGAAGGAAGTTGAATAACTTTGCTGTCTTAGAAACAAAGCAAAACAAGGTAGTGATGCCTTCCAATGAATAACATAGTTCATCTGATTATAGATACAATGCTCTCAAAGATGCCCTTCTAAGTTTAGTATAACAACAGGTTCTTTAAAATTGGCAGCAGGTGGCTTCACTTGGCCTTTTAGTTCACCTCTATCAGATGGTGGCTTTTATCTTTAAAGCAAGATGGCTCTCGTTAAATGTCTGAAAGGCAGTTTGTCAGCTACATCAGCAACACATTTCTTTGAGAGGAAATGTTCCCTATTTAAAATAAAAGCACAGAGTTAATCATATTCCCTACATTTCAAAAGAGCACAGATTTATTCTTATTCATAACTGTGTTCTATTTACTGGGCTTTCTTTTCTCAGAAATTATATATTAATGTATGGTATTTTTGGACAGATTAGTTGCCTTCCCCAGTTTTAAGTGAACATTTGTTTAAAATAAGTTTACAACTCATCTTTTACAAGACCCATTTATTCCTATCATTCTTTTTGTCCCCAGACTTCCACTCTAAAAAAAGTGATCTGCAAAATATTGTATGATTTTACAAAACCAACCTATTGTCAGTGTCTGTAGATTTCTAAGCATCCGCATTATACTTCCTTCAATGACTTGTTTTTTGTCTGAGGGATTTTGTTCAACCTCTGTGTATTCATGTCACACAAGCATTGGCACAGACAGCGCGTTGTGGGAGCTGGAAGAACAGATGCTACTGTAGATTTATAAAGGGAACCAGCAAAATGAAGTAAACCCACAATCCCACAACTACTTTGTCTTTACTACTGTCTTCACAGCAAATTTGATACAATACTCTACTAGGTCTTCTGTGATTTAGTAAAGGCAACCAAAATATCACACTGTGTTTACATGGCAGGAATCACCATAATTTTGAATCTCATGGGTATTTGTTACTACAGGGGTGTAAAAAAAAAATATAGGTCTCCCTGCAGATACAGAGTGAAATCGTATTGAAGTTAATGAGCGTTTTGCCATTGACTTCAATGGGGCCAGGATTTCACAGCTGTAATACACAAGGCTGAATTCTGCACTGTCAAAGGTAATTAATGAAGTATTTTAATTCTATCTGATTTCTGGGCTATTTTATTTAGGTGGGCATACTCATAAGTTGTTTTTTTCTTTTCTTTTCTTTCTTTTTTTTTCTTTTCTTTTTTTTGCTGTCAGTCCAAAAAGGTCCGCAAATAGCCATCATACCAGATTTGTAAAATGGTCAGTACTGTCAAAAAAGACTATGTAAAGATAAGAGAGAGAATAAAAAGGCATACGACTATTTTTCCATGAATGTGTATTACTTGAACAAACACTGCAGTATGGAGATAACACTCTTAGTTTTGAGTCCATTCAGCCTGACTTTTCTTTATCATGGCTAGATCAATATCTCATTGATACATGTTCTGCCAGCACAGCTGTAATGCTACATTCTTTCACTGTTGAGTAATATAAAATGATTTAGTGTTCTTAGCTTGAAAGCTATTGCAACAAACACAAGTGATTTATAAAATAGATGGGCAATTGTCCTAAACAAGTTAAAAATTATACAGACCCTGGGAAATACAGTTAGGCAAAGTTTTAATGCCTTTTGCTTTATTTTATGGCTAGCAAGTCATGTGGATACAAAAGTGATTTAGCACAAAAGTAGCAGCAGGAATTTATGTCCAACATTCCCTTATACATAATTTCCTTAACTGCACAATGATTTTTGACTGTGTCCATATACCAAAAGTTTACCATTTGGGCACTCTCTATACTCAGTCAACTGTTCACACATTTATTGGCTTAGTAAATCATTATTTTCTAAACTTATGTTGATTTGTAAACTCATTCAACCAAAAGAATTATAGAATTATAGAATATCAGGATTGGAAGGGACCTCAGGAGGTCATCTAGTCCCACCCCCTGCTCAAAGCAGCACCAATCCCAACTAAATCATCCCAGCCAGGGCTTTGTCAAGCCTGACCTTAAAAACCTCTAAGGAAGGAGATTCCACCACCTCCCTAAGTAACCCATTCCAGTGCTTCATCAACCTCCTAGTGAAAAAAGTTTTTCCTAATATCCAGCCTAAACCTCCCCCACTGCAACTTAAGACCATTACTCCTTGTTCTGTCATCTGTTACCACTGAGAACAGTCTACATCCATCCTCTTTGGAACCCCCTTTCAGGCAGTTGAAAGCAGCTATCAAATCCCCCCTCATTCTTCTCTTCTGCAGACTAAATAATCCCAGTTCCCTCAGCCTCTCCTCATAAGTCATGTGCTCCGGCCCCCTAATCATTTTTGTTGCCCTCTGCTGGACTTTTTCCAATTTTTCCACATCCTTCTTGTAGTGTGGGTCCCAAAACTGGTCACAGTACTCCAATGCTGAATAGAAGGCAATGCTCCTATTTATACAGCCCAAAATGCCATTAGCCTTCTTGGCGACAAGGGCACACTGCTGACTCATATCCAGCTTCTCGTCCACTGTAACCCCTAGGTCCTTTTCTGTAGAACTGCTGCCTAGCCGCTCGTGATGCTATACTCATTTGTCTTTGGTGTTAAGACTTTTGGGGACATATCCCATGGTACTTTGCAGTGTAATACACTGAGCCATGTTATTCATTCTTTCCCAGTAGGAGTACTTGTCTCTCCTTTGTTTGGGGAATTGTGGGAAGGCATTGGAGGACTAGTGGAACTGGAGTAGAGCTAGCCTGCATCCACACTACGGAGTGGTTGTGTTCACAGCTGACAAGTTGTGCTAATTCAAGCTTTAGCCTATTCTCCCTGACAGGCAGGATAATGTGAGTTAATAACACCATCTCATGTGTGTTAAGGGTGGGTTTTTTTTGGTGGTGGTGGTGGTGTTTTTTTTAAAATGTGGACAGCATTTAAGTTAGGGGAACACTAATTATACTTTGAGTTAACTTTGCAGTGAAGACAGGCTCCCCTACTTATGTATTCCTCATGTTCCTAGACATGAGACACTTGGGGTTAGATTTGCATAAGCGTTGAGCAACTGCAACTGAAGTCAACTGGAGCTGTGCTTTGAACAAATACATGGCTATAAAAATCTTAAGTACTCTGAAAAATTAGGCCCTAGGTGTCACAAGGTAGGCACCCAAAACTAGTGGACACTTAATCTGGTCTGAATCTTTGTGCTCTCAGTTCTGCACCTGTAAAATGTACCTCACTGGGGTGTTGTGAAGTTAACTCCATTAAAGATTGTAACATGCTCAGATACTATGATAATGGTGGATATAAAAGTACCTAAAATAAAAATCTATCATAGATTCTTTTTTCGTTCTGAAGTTTAGACATAAAACACCATCTTCTGGCAGAAATCAACATTCAAATCCCTGTATTGAGAATGACTTTTTGGGAGGGAGGGGCAAGAAGCGACCAGTGCTTCATATTACTTATCAAGTGCTACCACACTTGTACTCATAAAACAGATGATCTTAATGCATGGTTTTATAGTCATTGTGTAAATATACATATACATACACAGGGAAGATGTGAATGAAATCTGTGCTAAGGTTTCACCATGACATGCTGGCTGGGTAACTTTTTTTTCCTAGAAAATCTGCAATATTCATTTGATAATTAAATGCTATGTAGAAAGCCAAAAATTCTAGCTGCATCTACCACTAATTCAGCCTGCCACACATGGCTACACACCACTTTTTCACAGAAAAGTTTTGGGGAAAAAACCTTCATAATGATCACCAGATAGCATGTATTTTCTCTAACCTTATGCTGCTGTATTCATGCAAAAAATAAAAAATAAAATCACCCACCCATCACTATTAATTATCTCAGATTTGAGCTCGCTTGATATGAGAAACAATATTTTTATGTCTGAAAATCTCAATATTTTTCATGTTAAAACTTTTATTTTGTTTTCAAAGAATTGATGTAATAAATAAAAAAAATATCTCCCCCGTTTTTCAAAAAAGTGAACTGAAATGAAATTCAATGGCATTTCATATTTATCACTGGAAACCATTATATTCCCACACAAAGAAATTTGCTAACTTAGAGTTAAGGTGAGTAGACTGTATAGCCCAAAACGTAAACAAACAGCCCACAGCAAACCATTCAAACTCCTTTCTCAGTCACAACTGCTTCCTCCTTCTCCCACTCTCTATTCAAAAAGAACTCTTCAGCTCCAACCTATAGGCGTATGTTTCAGTGACTAATGACTGAATCACAGAAGGCTCATGAGAGGCAGAAGCTGCCTCCACTATGGAACTGGTGGATCTGCTATAAAGCCATTTGAGTTGCAAGATTCCCTTCTTCCTGCCACCTCCCAGTAATAGGGGCTGCATTACGGTGAGAGGAGAAAAGGTGGAGGGGGGTAAGGGGAGAACTTGCTGCTGAAGATGCCTGAGGAATTGCAGCTACCAACTCTGCTCCAGATGCAGCTTCTCCACTGGTTCACAAAAGGGGAGTTACAATCTGGGTGTGAAGTCTCTGTCAGACTGGGGCAAGTCTCTGTACATAAGCAAGTGTGTGCAGAGATTGGAGATGTATGGCTGGAGGAGGAAATAATAAGTGGAACATGGACAAAGGGAGATGAGATGATGTCAGGAGCAGGGCTGAAAAGCAGAGGTCCCAACTGACTCCTTGACCCCAGCCCGACTGCAGACCCCAATTCCCTGGCTTATGTTAGCATTCTCATGGCCTCTCTTTCATCTTTTCCACTAATAGTTCTCTGAAGACATCCATGCAGTGTGCAGCAGTAGTCAAAAAAGCAAACAGGATGTTCGGAATAATTAAAAATGGGATCGAGAATAAGAAGGAAAATATCTTCTTGCCCTTATATAAATCCATGGTTTGCCCACATCTTGAATACTGTGTACAGATGTGGTCCCCTCATCTCAAAAAAGATATACTAGCATTAGAAAAGCATTTAGAAAAGGGCAACTAAACTGATTAGGGGTTTGGAACGCGTCCCATATGAGGAGAGATTAAAGAAGCTAGGACTTTTCAGCTTGGAAAAGAAGAGACTAGGGGGGGATATGATAGAGGTATAGAAAATCATGAGTGGTATGGAGAAAGTGAATAAGGAAAAGTTGTTTACTTGTTCCCATAATATAAGAACTAGGGGCCACCAAATGAAATTAATGGGCAGCAGGTTTAAAACAAATAGAAGGAAGTTCTTCTTTACACAGTGCATGGTCAACCTGTGGAACTCCTTGCCTGAGGAGGTTGTGATGGCTAGGACTATAACAGGGTTTAAAAGAGAACTAGATAAATTCATGGAGGTTAAGTCCATTAATGGCTATTAGCCAGGATGGGTAAGGAATGGTATCACTACCCTCTGTTTGTCAGAGGGTGGAAATGGATGGTAGGAGAGAGATCACTTGATCATTACGTGTTAGGTTCACTCCCTCTGGGGCACCTGGCATTGGCCACTGTTGGTAGACAGGATACTGGGCTGGATGGACCTTTGGTCTGACCCAGTAGGGCTGTTCTTATGTTCTTAACCAACATGCCAAACTGATTTTCCCCCCTTCTTTGTTTGTTTTTATAGAAATATGATTTCCCAGTTGGAATGGGGTTACAGGAGTGTGGCACAAGCAATCAATGATACACATTGTGGGGAAGACCAGGTCTGTAGAGCAGTACTGGGCACCCCAATTCTCCAGCTCTGCTCTCTAGCCTCACTGCCAATGTACTTGCCTCTTCCGTTACCCATCCCTCCCACCCCATCCCTCAATCCTTTCAGCACAAAGTTAATTGGACAGATTTATTCATATAACTCTGGTTGAGCCCCAGTTCTAACAAACCAGGTTCTCCGCAGTGGGGTTGCTGTCTTATATCCGAGCTGCAAGCTCTAGGCCTCCTGAGAATTTGGACTTCCTCCCCCACATCCCAGCTCCTGACCTCTTCCGTATCTTTTTTTTTAAAAAAAATCAACAGGGCTGAGACAGGTTATGATGGGACAAAGAGAGAGAGAGAGAGAGAGAGACTGACTTGAAGTTTGAGTTGTCAGACGTTCAAAGCTTTGTGCTCTACTACAAAGAGCTGCCCCTATTGTCTCAGAAATGGGACTTCAAAGATCCATCCATTTTTCTTGGCAGGGACCACTGCAGTTATGAGGAATAACTCTTATGTATTAAAATTTAAAGGTGACCTGTATCTGAGGTGTTATGAGTATTTGTGCAGGGACTGTGGTTATTTAGCTAGAGATTTCTAATCAAAGTGAGATGTTTCCTCTGCAAAAGCTAGTAAAATAATATTTTAACCAAAAAAAGTTGTATTGAAAAATTAGTTGCCAAGATATTGGGACAAATTTGGAGACTAAATTCAAATCAACAATGTGAAAAAGGAGGATATTATTCCTTTAACTGTAATTTGCAGTGTAACCTTAACAGTGCCTCCATGACGAAATATACTTTCCTTAGATCATAAGAGGATTTCATCCACAAGATCTTCAATACGGATAACCTTGTTACAAATACATGATTTACGGCATGCTCAATTAAAACTGAGAAAAATCCCACTGGGCCTGGAAAAGTTACCCAGTTCAGATGTCAGACTTCACATAATTTATCTTGTAAAATGCTCAGTTGCTTGTCTATTCTCATTGCAATATATCACTCTTTCCACTCTAGCAACAGATCTTTTTCATGCCGTGTCAGCGGAAATTCAGTAACCTTTCATTCCAAGAGAACTATCTTTTTGCCTGATGATATTGCTCTTATTTGTAGTTTGTTTGCTTTTAAATCGCATAGTACTAATAAAACTGAGAACCTCAGATGTCTTTTGAGAGGAAAGAAGTCTTGGAGACAGGACTATCTTTTTTTGCTAAGAAAGCAGCCTGTATTAGTGTCAGTAACTGAGAAAATGTCCACTGTGTGCGCACACATACAAAAACAGCTAGACAACATCAAATCGATGTGTCCCTGAGTTAGCGTTGCACTTCCAACATTAGTCTAACTAGCAATACCAGCTTTCACCACTTTGACCTCTGAATTAATCTTTGTTACCTCATCAAATCAAACTGAAGAATACATCTATTCCCAGCCATTTTTCTTGGCTGTGTGATCCTTTAACAATTGCTAGCTTGATACTTTTTGTTTGTTTGTTTCTTACCCTTTTCTGTGTGTTGTCCTTTTTGTGCTTTGTATATAAATGCACATATTCTTTGTTTGCTCCCCCTTTCAAAAGATTAGTGCTACAGACACAATAAGTAAAAACATCTAAGAATGCTGCAATGCCAAATCAGCGGCCCTTTTCTAGATCAAAGGCAACTGTCTTAATCTATCTGTGGAATTCTGTAACATCTTTCAAACTGAAGACCGGGATTTAAAGAAATTGTATTTCTCAATGTAGGACCTGCACCTAAAAGAACAGCATAAATCAAATATTGCATCTCATGCAGAGCGTAACATAAGATCTATACACCATTTAGGTTCTACTTAAATTTTCAAACCAAGACATAAGTGGGATTTAAGGAATGCATAGGTTTTAATGTGACCTCCCTGCACAGGGATGGATTACTACACCTACATAAAACTTCCACTGGAGTAATCTGGAGTTGTGTGTGCAGACCAGTCTCACAACTCACTAATTCTGAATTAATTCCTCCTAACTCTTTAGAATAAAAATTAAAAAAATACATCATTGCAAAGGTAAATTTCTTATTGATTTTCACTAATATCTCAGATTGGATTTGAATAACCTTGAACAGCCAGACAAGAACTCCTAAACTAGCATTAGGAGCTGAAAGTCGTGTACTGAACTTTGGAAATTATTCTTTTATATCCATCATCGAACCTACAATATGACCTCAGTGTCATGATAATTTTGCCATTCTGGATGCATGAATCATCATTAGGTTGGAATTCCCTCTAGAATATTACAAGAGTGCCGTATTATCATTATTATGTGAATTGCAATAGTGTCCAACGATCTCAGACTTGATGGGTGTAGGGGCACTGTACAAATGTACCATCAGTGAAGTAATTTTCACAGAAACATAGGCCTAGTGGGGACCTCCTGGGCTACTGAGCCCAATCCCCACTATTGCAGGCAACTCCGTCATACAATCTCTTTCATAAATATATCAAATTCTACCTTAAAACTAGTTAGGCTGTTTGCCTCCACTGCTCCTATTGGAAGGCTGTTCCAAAACCACACTCCTCTGGTGGTTAAATACCTTCCTTTAATTTCAAGCCTAAATGTATTCATGCCTGTGAGCCAAACCCACTTCTGGACCAGGACTGCTCATTCAGCTATGACTCACCCATGCAACACAGCCTGTTGTGACTCATCTCTCACGTTTGCTACAGAGGCTAATCACTGGGCAGGGCCTGGGTCAGAGGACCCCCAAGAACAGGTATTTCACTGACAGAGCCACAAGCACCCTTTCAGACCTTTGCACTCTGTACCCAAGCAGAGCAGTGGAAAATTGAGCCCTGAGGCTTAGCAAAGTTAAATGCCTTGCACAAGGTCATACAGCATGTTTGGTAGGAGAAGAGATTTATTTAAATTACACAGGAATGTATTCCCTTTACCACAAATGAATATCACTTTGTGACCATTATTTTTAATTGTCTAGTGTATCCTAGGATAATAGGTTGCTTCTCACCCCATCCACGATGTTGAAAGAGCAGAATAAAGGGGAAACGCACATACTTCTGAAGATGCACAATAGACGTGTGTTGAAATCAGAAAAATGTACTCACACGGACAAAATATTAGACTACTGATAGTAGACCTGAAAGTTTTATATTTAGACCCGATGAAACTTGTGTGCACTCTAAATCTTCAGTGACCTTTTGGGATAGGCTTTTAATGTTTGTGAATGGTATAGAGAACAATTATTGAGGAGAAGATACAGAATAAATCAGGTTTCACAGTTCACTTCCAATTTCCAAAAGCTTGATCAAAACACTACTCAATTTTGACGTGGAAACCAAATGCTCTTTTTATTTTATTTCCCTACAGCCTGAATAAATAGTTAAAAACAAAAAGTCACCACTTTGGTCTTATTTGCTATTAGACCAGGTACTTGTTTGAAGAATGGTTTTATTAAAATTACCCACTTTATTCGAACATCAGAATCATATGTCTAATCTAAGACATGATTGGAAATCTGAGGAAAGGGTATAATGGGTATGAACTAGACACTGTGAGGATTTAGGTTATAAGCAGTCCGGTCAGGTCATTAGAACAGCGGTCAAGAACACGTACCAAGGGTCGAAGCTGGACAGAATCAGGACTGGGTTGAATGCAGCACGGAACCAGGGTCTGAGGACAGCCTGTTGGTCAGAACTGGGGTCAGAGTCTGTAGACAAGCCAAATCAGTGTCATAGTCAGAGTCTGGAAGCCCGCCGAAGGTCAAAGTTAGGTTAGAGTTAATCCAAGAGCGGGGGGTCAGAAGGCAGGAACAGGGCTGGAGCAGAGTGAGACTAGGACATGGGCAAGGCCGAAGCGAGCAGGAACAAGGCTGGGGCAGGCTGGAAACTAGAGAGTCAGCAGGAGTGAATGGCACTGTTGCACAGACTGCTGAATGGCACTGTTGCACAGACTGACTGGTTCTTAGCTGCCTATCTCTAGCCCACATTAAAGCTGCAGGGAGTTAGCTATAACTTACCCAGTGGAGAATTCTCAAGGGGTAACCTCAGGCTGAAGTTCACTTTACACCACGTAAGTACTTACCTTCATAAGAGCTTATATAATGTCTCTCAGAGGATAAGAGTGAAAAATACTACTGTTACGTTAGTTTTCCTGTTTGGAATAGGTGAACTGGTTAAAAAAAAATTAGAATTATTTGGAGTCTGAATGAAACCTGAATAGAAACTTCTTTGTAAGTTTTTTTAAAAGACAGACTAATGCTTCCCAGATTATTATTTTTACTTTTAGTGGGGTGCTTTTTTGTGCGTATGTGTGTCCTACCTCTACATGTGAGTTTTGTTTTGAGACAACTGGAAACAGGAAATTAGGTTTCTTGTAAATATTGTGGTTTCATAGGACCCTAAGCTCTTTTATTCCAAACCCGAGAAGTTCTAGAATCACCTGAACATTTGGGAGCCTCACTTAATTAAATCTCTGAACCATTTGAGATTGCCTTTTTGTTACAGAATACACTACATTTAGGAGTAAAAAGGGGGAGGGGGAGAACCAAAGGAGCATGTGCACGCAGACACCGCCCCCCTCCATTCTGAAATTTCCATCACCTACACTTGTGACTTGCCTTAGCCATGCAAACTGCACATAATTCTGAGGCTATCATCTTCCGTACTTTTCTGCACTTACATGCTACAGTGATGAGCATTATGGGCATTCCTAAAATAATTTAGATGGATTCGCCAGATGCATGTCAGAGGAATAAAGTCCACAATCCCTTATCAAGACATGGACTAAAAGCAATATTAGACTGTCTGTAGTACAACTAACTATCCTATCCTAAGCCTGTAATCAGATCTCCATAGGCAGATCTTTGTACTGAGAAGATCATCACTGATTTCAAGGGGACTCGCGGCAGGAATAAAATTCTGTCCCATGCATCTGATTGCAAAATTGGGTCCTTAGTCTTTTTTCTCCTGGATAATAATGATGATAGTAGCTGTAGAAATGAAAATATGAACTACAAGTCAGTTCTAGACTGAATAGTCTAGTCTTGATAGTCTATATTTTATTCCCAAGACTTGTTCATATTAATTTCTCTCTCTAGCAGAATGTGTGATTAAATTGAAAAGTTTAATAATCAATTTGGGATCATGTATTACATTTAATACCCAATGGTATCAGTGCTTCTTCCATAATATGAGTATGATTAATAAGCAACAGACATTTAATGATGATATATTCTATAAATGATTAAGAGATTTTAAGAGCAGCATTTTGAATCAGTTGAAATCTAGCTTTCAAAGAAATTTCCTGATACTAAAAGGAAGTAATTTAAATCACCTTGATTGTGATATTTTTCAGAGCTTTAAACACACACAAATATATTACATAAAATATCCTGGCAGGAGTCCTAAAAGGACAGGTTGATTAAATCAAATCAAAGTTAACAGGAATTTTATGATACTACCCATTTGGACAAAAGAATCATTGATAACTTTGTAGTATGGAAATTTTTTGACATGCTTTAAATTTTAATAGGGCTACAGCTTATCTTGCCATCAATCCACTTGCAGATTTTTTCTTTCACGTGAATCGTTCTTTCACACGAATCGTTCTTTCACATGAAAATAAAGAGCAAGATATGGACCATGATGCCTGTCATTGTATGCCTACAGTATACTGTGTGGTGTAAAACACAGTCTGAGTATTTACTTGTGGCCCTCATTTGTAACCTTAAAAGTTCAGATTTCAGTTCAGGAACTTGTGTTTGATGGAAATGTTTCTGCATTCACTCTATTCTGCGTCCAGATTTAAAACACAAGAAAGAGGTCCTTTGTTCTGTTTCATGAACCTTCTTCTTAAGAAACTAGATGTAGGGTGTACGTGTTGCATCCATCACTTTCTAAAGAACCCCTGTAGATAAATCCACCTGCTCTTATATGTAAAATACCTTTTTGGATAGAACACCAATCATACTACAGTGAACAAGAGAGATGGGATCACATACCAATGTACCTCTAAAGGTTTAAGGGGAAGTTAAGAAGAGAAGACATTTCCTTCCTCCACTTGCTTTCCTTCCATCTACTTGTAGCTGTTTTTGTTTTAATTTATGCAAACAGACCTGGAGTCTTAACATTTTCACATCTCCTGAGGAAAATAACATGTTTTAGTTATTTGCTAATGTAATTCTGAGGAAGTGCACAGCAGGATAACCTGTTCATCAAGACAAAGGGAATTTTAAAGCATCAGGATATCATCATCTAAAGATACATTTTGAACTATAGGCAAAAAATTGTTTAACTATTTCTGTTAAATGTTCCCTATCATTTAATATTTGTATTACTGTAGCACCTATGGAGCCCCAGTCATGGACCAAGACCCCGTTTGTGCTAGACACTGTAAAAAACACAGAACAACAACATGGTCCCTTCACCAAAAAACGTATAATCTAACTATCAGACAAAAGACAACATAAGGATATAGACAGATGGGGAAGTCCAAGTGAATAATTAGAGAATATTGCTTAGCATGATAGGCAGAGGTCTTTGCACAACAACAGCTAACTTGTTAAGTATTTTGTAGGCCTCACAGTAGGTAGGAGGTGGATAATGAGATATCTGTATGGATGTTTATGGGGAATGCTTCCGAAGGGTGTGGGACAGCTTGGGAGAAAGTACAAAGGTGCTTTATGTAACAATTATAATAGCTTTTATTGAAATATTTCTCTGCTGTTGCAGAAAATTTCTGTATTTCAATCAAACTGAAAAAAGAAACTGGTTTTTCTTTTCCAGTTTTCATCAAGGAAACTGAAAATTTTCAGCCAAAAGTGTTCATTTTTTAAATGAAAAGAGTAGTTGATTTTCCAATCCCATTCAGACCTTGGCCTCTTTGCCGAGACTGCCAATTAATGGTGCAAACTGCAGTGTTGATATTGTGATATGGACAGCCTTACCTGCCTATGGACAACTAAGCTCATTTTACATCGACCATTGAACATCCATCGGATGGATACAACTTTCTATTTCCATCACTAGCTTTTCCTGATAGTGAACAATTTACAAAGAAAAGGTATGCTGGAATTATATACACCACGCAGTGCATATGCACAGCAAAAATGATGCCGCTGCAAGAAGCGATGTTTCATAACTTAAACGATCTCACACACCAAAGCTTTCAAGCAAAGAACAGCAGAACATTAGGGTCTCACTATTTCACTCACTGGGTGAAGTTCTATGGCCTGTGTTATGATCATAATGGTCCTTCCTAACTTTAAAATCCATTAATAAGTATTATGAGTTTTTACTTTCAGACATTCACCACTACAGAGACAACATAACTGTAAAAAAGGAATAAGATGCAACTAAAGATAGTAGGTTGGAAGCAGCAATGAAGAGGGCCACAGCAAATTTACAATGCAAAAAGCATGGTTGTTGTTTAGTAGGTTTTTTTTTTTTTTTTTTTGGAAGGGGGGGGTTTGCGAGGTGGGTAATTTCCCTTCACCATATTCTACATATATGGTTTGTTTTATGCATGTAATCAATTTATTTTTATTTTCACACAAAAGCAATTCTAACAGCATGACATCCTTCCTTTTTAAAACTGATGATACAATATTAATGTCATGGATGCTTAAGAGAATTGCCTTCCAGAGTATTTGTTATTGGTGCATTTTCAAGTTGTCTTTTACTAATAGCTCTGCTGTAGCATTACAAATGTGTGCAATATAATTTAGCATTAATATATGTATATCAGTCAAATTTAAATGGAATTTAAAAAATAGAAAAAAACAAGCAATTGATAAGTTTGCAGTAGATCATAAAATAGTCTAAATAAAAGTTGCATTCATCTTTGCTGAAGAGGATTTCAAATAGAAATGGTACCATGCCACAAAATTGAGATCCTGGCCTGGATTTAGGGTCCATATACAGGTTTTCGTTTGGCCTGTTTTAAAGATAGGAGCCATTTCTGGAACTCAGGCCTGGATTTTGAACCCTCCCAACGTTGGAGGGGCATTCAGACACAGGAATTTTAATTTGAGCCCATCTCTACATAGAATCCATGCAATTATCTCCCAATGAACTCACACACTAGAGCTACAAATATTCTTTATCAACCAGATCACTATACTATATCCCAATCTGGGGTGCTGCCCACTTCTGCACAACCTTCTTTCCTTTTCTCATCCCTTTCTACCTACTTGTGTTTCAAGGCAATTGGAGTGGGAATAAAATGGGGATTTTCTGCATGGGGACACTCAGGAAAGCAAAGGCAAAATGACTAAAGGTGAGAAGTCAATGTGCATTAAACCCGTGTGTGGATGATCTCCCTCAGGAGTAAAATGGTCTTGGAGGATAAAGTTACAGTGAACTAAGGAAACTTTACTGCTGAATGAAAGCATCCACACAGGTGGTAATGTGCTTTAATTTATGCACCTTGATTTACCACATTTAGTTGATTTGCCTTAACTTTCTTAAGTATCCTAATGTAGACACGCCCAAAGAAGCCAACAACCTCACTTCTTTCATTTAACAGAAAGCTCCTTCTCTGAAGTCCTACACGAGTCATCTGAGCAGGGCTAACAACTCTCCTTGCTCCACAACCCATCAATTATCTGGAGAAAGATAGCATAAGGAAAGGCAGTAGGGAGAATACTTTTTAAACACTGCTTTTCTCTTCAATCTAACTGAAGTTACTACTGCCAGAGTTGGGGTAGCTGACCTGTATGGTTTAATCAGAAGCATATTAAACTCCTGATGCCTGCTTCTGCTCCCTATAGCTGAAGGAATGTGGATGCTATGAGAAGATGAAGCATTACAAAGAAGTACTAGTTCCTTCCCTTACCCTTGGTCCATCAGCCTAAACCTGGATGTAGGAGGGACTTTAATATTGAATTATCTAGACATATCTTTAAACATATTTGTGGGAGGAGGGATGACAACGCTGTCCCTGCTTCCTCTTGCTAATCTGGGGGATGGGGGAGCAAAAGGAAGTATTATATAGGGGAAAAAAAGATAATTTTTGGTCTATTCCTGCCTAACCATTTTGCTTACTGTAGCTCAAATATTATTTCCTTGGGCAAGAAGTGAAGAATATCTGTTGTCTGTAACACTATCTACGTACATGGATGCAACACATAATTGAGAATAGTAGGAGCAGCTCAGGGAAGGAGTGGAGACAAAGTAAGATTATGGTGTGCGCACCTACCTTTTATGAGTGTGCTTAAATAAAAGATCCATTTAAATCCTAATGCCTACTTACTGAAAATAACCAATAACAATACCATATACAATTATCACTTCAGCAGGAACTGACATGGGCAGAACAGATACTTATTAAAGCTGGTTGGGAATTTTCCAATCCAATGATTTTATATTAGGAGTAATCTGGCCAGGGAGTCCGGACCATAAGGGGTTACAAGAGCATGAGGCAGACAAACTACAACCCCCATGAGGGATCACAGTATCTTAGATGCAAATTAAATGTTGAACTGACTTGAAAAGAAACATTTTGATTCAAGAATCACAAAACCTTTTCTTTCAATTAAAAATATTTTTTTTTAAAAAATCACCTTTTTCAAACTGTAATTACTCTGAACTTTACTTTCCTTGAAAAATATGGTTATTTCACTTTTTGTCCCAAATTGGGATGAAAACAAAATCTTGAAATATGGGAATTTCCCATGAGATGGAAATTCTGATTTTCATTCAGCTATAATATTCCTATTGAAATCAGGGTCGAACAGAACAACTGGTAACAAACCTATCCTTTCAAGAAAGGCCCTCGGAGGTTTAACAACCAGAAATGGCCAGGCTCTCAGTTTTATCTCTAATCTAGAAAACTGAGCCTGGTTCTGATCTATCTTCAATGTAAAACCAATACAATGTAATAAATTACAAAAGTGTAAAGCTTGTCTGAGACCAGAAATGTGTCCTTTACCTCCAGCAGCATAGTGCTCCCTAGCATCACTCGAGGCGCCACATGCTGAAATTACCACCACCATGGTATTTTTCATTGTCAAAGGCAAACTTGGCCCGATCCTACTTTGCCTGTTACACATATAGGACCCTGTAAATAGCTCTTCTCAATTTGATAATACATTAAGAAATACACTGGGAAGGATTCATGGAAGTAAGCATTATTCTGTAACCAATCAATTCCTAACTCAGTGAGGTTTCTATTTAATTTATTCCAAAAAGACTTAAATTTTGAAATATTACATTTTAGCTTTGTCAAACTTTTCCTTTATATTGAAAGTGCACATTTAAACCTGAACTCTAGATTTTTCTCAGTTGCTCTTAAGTTAAATATATTTAAGAATATGATTTCAAGAAGAACTAATATTTCATAATGAGGAAGGTTGCAAATGTTTAGATATTTAAAGTAATCCTTTTAGCTTTGTCCCATTGTTTTTATAAAAGCAGAGCTCACAAAAGACACATTTTAACATGACTCTGTCCGAGATGATACTGAACCATACATTCAGGGGAGAAATAAGGGAAGAGTTTCTGAAGTAAGGAACAGATTACCATAATGTATTTACTGTATGGAAATTGACTACTGTGGATTGAATCTGCCAGAGTTTTCAAAATACAGACCATCACCAGGGACTTTTTGGGTGGGGGGAGGCAAAAGGACAACATATTTTTCGTCTTCTTTGCTGAAATGCATTTAAATAATGTCTCCGCATAAATCTTACAATTCCCAGAGACCCCGTAGTTTCCCCAAACAGTAGTTCAGCTAAGTGACATCACAAGTCTGAACTACAAGGTAAGACCAAACATGAAACAGCAAAAATGAGAGTGTTCTGAGACACTGCCGTGCATTCTGATTAGGATCAACGTCTATTCCCTTGCCTTAGTAAGGTTTTGAAGAGACTCAGGTGTTTGCTTCAAAATCTGGAAATGTACATACTGTTGGGTCAACATCTTACAACCTAGGAGGTGGGGGGTCTAAATGGAATGCAATTTGTAAATACAACTACACCCACACACAAAGAAACATGCCTTTTCTCAACAAGCTTGAAAACATTCACGTCTTTCCAAACTGTCAGCTGAAGATAACCATCTGATTGCCATTATACTCCAGGCCATAAAAAAATGTGCAATAATAATTATTGCAAGTGAGTATAGGAATTCAAACTAAAGTACCTATGTATCTTTTCTCTGTTACATCAAATCGGCTGGTCTTCTGAGAATAATTTCCAGATATCACTTGCTATCTTCTGCATCTAGTGTTGTATCTGATTTACATTTTAATAATGCAACTAACAATACTGAACCAACACTGCGGTTCATTATAATGTCTACATTTAGTAACTACATGCTGTACCTTCCACAGCCATCTCACGAGACTAATAGGCAAGTCTTATGATGCAAAACTTTTGACACTAGCTTTTTAGAAATGCAGTATACTTGTAAAGTCCCTGGTTTGCCATTGGACAAAGGGGCAATCTAAGGCAGAGATACAGGCCAAGACGTTGAAACAACAAAGACCTTTTTTGCAGTTGTTCTGTGATCACTCCGCCTGAACTAGATGTTCTTGGTGGGTACCTCTACCAAGTCTCTGAAAGTCACAGGCCGAGGCATCTACGATGCTTGTGAGGAGTTTGTTACGACATGCAATAACAGACCAGGCACTCGTTTACCACAGATGTATAAGAACCTGATAAAACAATGTTCAATAATCCACAATCATTGACTACAATTGAGTGGTCACCTTATATCAGCTGATAATCTGCCTTTTTTATTTTCACTATATAGCATCTTTATATATGAAATTATTCACTGTGATTATATATATACACATACACACACGTACACGCACACATCGGGAAACAGCTGAGTGGTTAGGTTAGTGGACTGGGGGAGATTAGAGCTTTGACTGTCTCTGTGTGACAGTGGGAAGTCACTGCACCCAAGTGTGCATCATTTTCTTCATTTTTAAACTGACCGTAAAAATATTGTTTGTTTTCACTTCCAAATTAATTTCAGCGTACGGCTGATTCAGATGCGTTTTCTGTTGGTTGTTCCATGTAGTTAGTATTGGTTGTTTTTTTGTTTGTTTTTTTAATTAGTCAGTTTGATTGGCAGAGAATTAGATTTCATCTCCTGCTAACCTTTTACCTCTAAGGATTCTGGGACAACGTCTGTGGGAAAATGACTAGATTTGGCATTGCTACCAGTTTTAATGTGCTTAATGCAGATGAAGAGGAGAATTTAAATGAGAGATTTCAAAATGTCTGATTGACACACATTGCAAAGTCCTTCATTGCCTAAGGGAGATAGAGGGGAATAAAAATAAAAAGAAAAGGCTGCCTCATTCTAGGATCATATGGAAGCGAGGGTTTTTTTTCTCTATGTGTTACTGATTGATCATTTGGACATGTTCGGTTGAACATAGCTGCAGTGTGGTTGGTTTCTTGTTTAGTAAAGTGTGTGCTTAGTATGTGTACTTGATATTTGCAGCTGTGATTTCTTCAGGATTTTGTTTCTAGAAACATGTTTAATTTTTGTACATAAAAGAGTCTATACTGAGTGCTTTGTCTTTTAATTATAGGCTTTGGAGGGTACGTGTGAATGGGGCTCTTCTGGGCTGTTATGATAATCTTTGTCAGGGAAAGATCTTTGGGAGCCCTTTTTTGGCATTTGTTTGTATCTTGGTAATTCCTAGTCTCCCACCTCTTAATTCTCCATTCATGTTACAGACAGCATCTACTGAATGGTAGTTTCTTTTTGTAGGTTTTTGTAATTGTATTTTTCTTTAAGTTTGAGGGAAGGATTGCAATTACAAGGCACTTAGTTTCTTTCATAAACAAACTGGATCTAGACCCAGCATTTTAAAAAGAAAGTTGATATGTTCTACAGCATGAGCTTGATTCATCTCTATCAGTGGGCATGTGTCACTCAGACACAATGGCTTTAACCAATGCTCAGACTTGGATTACTGGCAGATGGATAAAGAAATTCCTTCAGTTCCTGCAGATGTGAGGATAAGGTCAGAGAAGGATTTATACCAGCAGCAGATAGTCCCTGCCAATGTGCGATGAGCCAATTTTAAAGTAGTATTGTTTTCTTACCTCCCCAGTCACATCCACAGCCAGGAGAACCAGGGATCATTAGCATTCACAGGGAAAGCCTCCCTCACCTACTCAGTTGGCAGGTATGCTTGTGGGATGTCTCCTCTGCCCTCCCCTGTAAGACCAGGTTGAAGCATCAGGGCAGTGGCCCATTGTACCACCCAGATGCTGATCCATATCTTATTTCAATCCAAAGGCTCACAGTGACTTCAGTGTGAATTGGATCAGGCCCCTTCAAAATGTTACATATGGTGTCCTTGCAGGTTTCAGTCAAACTATTCATGAACTCATTGGATTGGATTATTAATTGTCCTGGACGCTGATAGTCTGGGAAAAATACTCTGTTCGGGTAGTAAGGATATGATGATTTCATTTGGCAACTATTATATACACACACATGTTCCCATTGTGTGCTTTAATAAAATGGAGCCCTTTTAAAAAGAAAAGTAACTCATACCACTGTCTCTCTCCATTTATGTATACTGGTTCAAATTTATAATCGCTATATCTGGTCTGGATCCCAACAATAACTTTGGATCATTATGTGTATACAGCATTTATTTCCTCATCTATAGGTTCATCAGGGCTTTGGGGAATATTAATTTGAATATTTCAAATAATAATAATGGACTTTGACGTTTATTTCCCCTGTCTGTGTGGGGCACTGTTTAAATCAATTGAACTATCCAAATGAGGAATTAAAATATGTAGGCATCCATTTTATTTGTACAATGCTGTATCTTTAATCCTTTGATTGCACCTTCATTGGTGATTCATAAGATGAACCATGTGTGCAAGCTTCAGCGCTTACAAAAATAGGAAGGGATTCAGAAAATTAAACAGTTTAGTAAACAAAGTTGTCCAAAGGGAAATCATTAACAAAATCTGATCTGCTGAAGGTGCTCAGTGGAAAGTAAAATTACTCCATTACATAAAGCGCTAGACACTATGAATACTGAGTGTACTACCTGGGAGGAAGGAAATATCTTTTTGTAGAAGGCAGCAATTTTGTTGCTCTTTCTAAAGTGAAAAAGTTGTGGTTTTGCCCCAAAATACTGACAGACTGATGTGAGTCAGGTTTTTCCTTTCAAACAATATTAATGTTGGACAAAATTCTGGCCCCTCTGCAATCAATGGGCATTTTGCCACTGATTTCAGTGGAGCCAGCATCTCACTGAAGATGTAATAGGGAGAGTGGTATGTTCATGAGTGAAACAAAGACCAGAGTAAGAGGGTGTGAAGGAGGAAGTAGTGGACAGTTAGCAGGAAGTTTTAGCATCAGTAATTATCACTTGCCCCTTGTTTATGGCCATGATTCAGGAAACTGCTTAAGCATATGCTTAACTTTAATCACATTTTAAGTCCCATTACGATCACTGGGTCTTAGCCATGTGCTTAAGAGTGAGTTTTTCAAATTGCACAGAGGGCAGATAAGCACCTAACTCAAATTTATATCTTTGAATATTTCCCCCAATTGCTTCCTGAATTGGAGCATAAAGATGCATACATATGGTCCTGAATTGAACAGTGGACTTGTGGGAGGAGCTTGAATATGATTCCATATGTCATGCTCTTCTCCAGCTCGGATACATATTTTTTCAAACAGAAATATCTTATAGTAGATACTGAGGGAACCAAACACCATGTAAATGGAGTAATTCAGGAGGAACTCCTCCAGGATGAGGAATTGTTACAATTATACACATATCTAAATTCTCAGGTGTCTCTATATTAAGAACATGCTAAATTAAGATAGCTAATATAACAGCATAAATGGAGTGCATTTTATCCATGATGCTGCTTAAATATATGCAAAATGCATGTCTGCATTACTGTTTCAAAAAGGATAGTCAAGACATTTTTTATAATTTCAGTCATTTTTACTGTTTAATACATATATTTAAGCCTGAAATGAAATTTGTTACTGTTCTTTTTTCCCCCGACCACATGTATTTGTTGATTTGGTAAGTTTACTTGCACGAGTTAGTCTGCTGGCTTTGTGTATTTTGTTTTAATTTAATACTAAGAAAAAGATATTGAAAACATAAGGTGCGCAGGAGGCAGCGTTACTAACCAGGTCAAATTTAGGTATGGGTACAGAATTTGGTTCCAAATCTAAACTAGGCCTAGGGTTCTGGTCAAATGATCTCCAAATCCCACACGCTGATCTTGTGAAATTTCTGCCCCAAATGGCAACAATCTTGTAAGATTTGATGAGAGCAGAAGTTATTTCCACCCTCTTGAATAACAGAAAACTCACAAGGTTGAGTGTGTTGGGACATTTCTACCTTCTTAAATCCCATCATAACTGGGTCTAGAAATCAGGTTCCTTCCTAATCCATATCTACGATGGACAAAAATTTTATGATAGATCTATAGAGTTAAAGCTTTCTAACTCCAAATCAAAAATTCAAGGGCAAGAAGCTGGAGAAGAGCGGAAGTGAGGATTCTGGAATTGAGATTCTGGTTCAAACCCAACTCTAAATAAAACATCTGTCAACACACAAACTCACAGAATTGCATGAATTTAGAAAATCAAAAAAGTAGGTGGGTGTGGTGGGGTGGTGCCTCACCCCCATGCCAGATTGAGCTACCACAGGCCAGAGCAGCTGCACAAGGCATCAGCCAATCAGGGAGGGCCTGCTAGAGAGCCAATCAGGGCCAGTATTACAGCCAGCCAATCAAGGCTAGGCTAGGCCCTCTATAAAGGCTGCCCAGGAAGGAAGCAGGCAGTCTCTCTCAGGCCTTCAGAGGGTGAAGGTTTGTCTCCTGTGTGAGGAGACTAGCACCAGGGACAGTGCAGTGCTGGGCAGGTTGGGGGAGCAGAAGGGAACTCCCACCCAGTACCTGCCGGGCTGCAGGCCCTGAGAAAAAGGGCCTAGCCGGTGCAAAGGGGCTGAAGGGGAAACGGCCCCGGGGAGAGAGACAGACAAAGGGAGAGAAGGAGGGCAGGCAGGAAGGCTGCCGCTAAAGGGTCCCTGGGTCAGGACCCAGAGTAGAGAGTGGGCCGGGTCCCCCCCATCCCCTTGCACTTCCATCTGGCCGTTTGGAGTGGCCATCATGGACTGCACCAGACCCCTGCCAAAAGGGGTTAGACTTTGGGGTGTGGTTGCCATTGTGGCTGGGGTGAAGAGAAGGACTGCTGATAACACCAAACCCCCGGAAGGGGCTGAGACCGGAGCAGTGGGCACTGCAAGTGGGGAGCAATACGGGTCAAGACACCAATCTAGGGCGAGAGACACATTGGCTTAAAAAAAAAAAAAGAAAAAATGGGGGGAGGGATAGCTCAGTGGTTTGAGCATTAGCCTACTAAACCCGGGGTTGGGACTTCAATCCTTGCAGGGGCCATTTAGGGATCTGGGGTAAAATTGGGGATTGGTCCTGCTTTGAACAGGGGGTTGGACTAGATGACCTCCTGAGGTTCCTTCCAACCCTGATATTCTATGGGACACCACCAGCAGAGGACACTCTGCATGAACTGAAATAATTCCCAGGGTGAACAGCAGGAGGTGCTGCGGTGGTGAGTCCCAAACCCATCACAGTGGGGTTATGAACATAATCTGTTTACATGCCTTTGATCAGGTTTTTGTTTGGGTTGTTTTACTGACAGTCTTGGTGATATCATTTCAGAAATAATTCTGCTCTTGGATAGGCGCGCACAGCACTCATGACTTCTGTTTGAGTCACATGCACATATGAAGTTCTGGACAGAATCTGGTTCTTAGACCCCAGTTCAGCAAAGCATTTAAGGGCATGATTAGCTTTAAGCACATAAGTGGCTCCACTGAAGTCAATTTTAATTTTAAAGTTAAACACATGCTTAAGAGCTTTGCAGAATGGGGGCCACACTGATGTAATATAATCGTATTACAAGTGGCATAACAATAGTCTGTAGAAACTTATGATATTTCAAGTCCATGTGAGTTTTTCTAAAGTAAACACTGAAACATTCAAGCTGATGATGTTTGTAACTACTTACAGTTAAGCAGTGTGCTACAGATATGTTCATTAACCCTTGGTTTTCATGGCATAGCTTGCTTTCTTTTCTAAATCCTTGCAGTTTTACTTAAGGTTGTCAATTTAATAGAATGTATTTTGCTTGAATGAAACTAACCTTGCAATATTGTGACACCAATAAAATATTTGTTTACTCAATGCTATTCAATAACATTTTCAGATTTCACTTTACTTATGTTGGAAAAATCTAGTATAATTTTATGGTGTGTAATATACGATGGGAGTCATACAGAAGAGGGTAGCAGATATTGTAAAAGACCATTAAGTTAGACACTAAAATCCTCGCTCAGATGACAAGTTGTTTAACAAAAACTGAGAAACAGTTTTTTCACACTGACTTCTCTTTATCCTTCTAGTTTTTCAGTTCATGCTGAAGTACACTTGCCACATCATGCTCAGTACTTGTTTAAACCATTGTCTTTTGGATCTTTTTTCTGCTAACTTGTCAATAGCAAAGAATACAGCTGGATCACAATTGTAGCAGTGCAAAAACTTCACAATGAAACTTAACACTCACCTAGTTCTGAGTTGTTTCAACATGGAATTTAAGTCTATCACCTGCAGGTTTCAAACCTTTCCAGTGGTTTCAACTGGAACTCTGGGCTCACTTTCGAGGTAACACGTTCTAATTATTGTGTTAGATCAAAACCAGGTGCAATTTCCAATTTAAATGGAAGTTCCTGGAGATTGTGGATGAGATGGAACCTGAAACTCACAATCTAAATTGAATGTGGGGTGGACGGGGCGCGAGAACATCTTGTTCAAAACCAAATTTTCATAAAATCAGTGTAAAAAGGAAAATGACCATGCTTCTACCTATGCCACAGAATTTCTACCTCTGATACAATACAGCTAGACTAGATCACTCATGTTAATTTGCTTTGAAGATCCTCACACAATCAAAGTTAGTAGTGGCTAGGAAAGACCACCTGGGAAATCCAAACTGACCCCCTTGTATTTTGCAGTACTTTTCTGTCTATACATTCACATGTATAACTAACCAATTTTAAGTTGTACGGATTGTACATAGTCTATCCCACTTTTAAAAAAGTCTCTCTAAGCTGCAGTTTTATAATAGCCTAGATCCTAGTTTATTTCCAAAATGATCAGAGATTGTCCCATATAACACATCTGCACATTGTAAGGCTTATAAAAACACTATTCTAGGGGCTTTAAATCCTCTGAGCTTTAATAGTGATAAAGATGGACTTTTTAAAAATTGAATTTAGTTGTACAGTATTATTTTGCTTCCATTTAACTCCATATGGCTATTACAGTTGCGTGCCACTACTGTGCATTGGAGAATGCTTTTCCTTCATGGGCTCCCAGCTGTTATAAAATGTACAACAATTATGAAGAGCCAATTCTAGCTTTATACTATATTTAAAATATTTGAATTTAAGCTAGTTGTCATATCAACTATCTTTGTCAATTCTTCTTCCCCGCTCCCCCTTCACATAACCTTCAAAATACAGAGAATCAATATGAAAATAATGTTAACATACAACTGAAATATTAACACACTAGAAATTTAACATTCAATACAATGCCGTCACCTAATTTAGACAGCCTCTTTATTCTCCACAGAAAAAAGTTATCCTAATGTTGGTGCTTGGTAATGACTGCTGTATAATCAAGATGAAGAGCAGTAACTGGGTGGCACACACATGTGAGGACCAGGCAGATTTTGGAGACTGCCTAGGTTTATATTTTTACACACTCACCCACCCCACCATGATACCTGTGTACTGGAGATAATACAGCAGCTTCTTCTATATTTAAAAAGGGGCAGTGTGCAAATCTGGAGAGTGAACCAAAACAGAGGTTGGGAAGGAGACAGTGCACAAGGACTACATGTCTTTGAAAATGCCTCTCCTCCTTGTGTTTATGTTCTATGGAAAGGAACCATGAGGACCTTTCCTTTTTCCAGTCCTTACTGAGAGTTGAGCAAATGAAAAGGCAGAACAAAATAACGTAACCCAGAAGATAGGGGCTTGAAAGCTACAAATATTCTCTAAAACAGGGGTCGGCAACCTACGGCATGCGTGCCAAAGACAGCACGCGAGCAGATTTTTTTTTTTTTAAATGGTATGCTGCTGGGTCCTAGCCACCAGCCTGCTGCCGAACCCAGGCCAGGACCCCAGCAGGCAGCAGCATGCCATTAAAAATCCTTCCCACCCTGGCCCGCTCTTCTCAACCCCCCGTGCCCCATCCCCGCAGGGACAGGGTGAAGAAGCTTGGTCTGCAGCAGCTGCACGGCAGGCAATCTCCCCCCTCCCCGGCCTCTTCCCCCAGCATGCTGGGTTCCTGCCCTTCCTCCTCTCCCTCCCTGCCCCCGATCCGCTGATGGCCCCTGAGAGGAGGGGGAGAAGCGGAGCCGCAGCGAGCTCACTGCTCCGGGGAGGAGGCGGAGAAGAGGTGGGTACGGGGCCTTGGGGAAGGGGGGTGGAATCGGGGCAATCCCCTCCAGCCCTCTGCCATGAGCCACTCCGGGCAGGGCGCTGGAAGCACCCCCACAACCCCAGCCCTCTGCCCTGACTCCAGCACCCACACCCTGAGCCCTCTGCCCTGACTCCTGCACCTCCTCACACACCCAGCTCCCCCACACTCCATGCCCTGACTCTTGCACCCCCTATATTCTCACCTCCACCCTGAGCACCAAACGGGAGCTCCTGCACGCCCCTCCCCACATTCCCACCTGCACCCCTCACACCAAATGGGAGCTGCCCAGGTAAGCACTCCACACCCAAACCTCCTGCCCCAACCCTGAGCCCCCTCCCTCATTCTAGCTTCTAGCCAGACCCTGCACCCCAGCCTGCTCCTTCACCCCCAGCCCTGTGCTCAGTGCACTCCCACCCTCAGCTCAGTGCAGAGAGAGAGAGGAAGAGAATGGGCTAGAACCAGGGAGAAGGTAGGTACCCACTCTGTGTGGGCAGCGCTGGGATCCCAGACTGGCAGCGGGCTGAGTGGGGCCGGCAGCCGGGACCCTGGCTGGCAGGAGCCGGCAGACAGAACCCCAGACCGGCAGCGGGCTGAGTGGCAGCAGGCTGTGCTGCTCAGCCCGCTGCCAGTCTGGGGTTCTCACTGCTGGCCCCTTGCCAACCGGGGTCCTGGCTGCAGGCCCTGCTCAGCCTGCTGCCGGCCTGGGTGAACAGAACCCCAGGCTGGCAGCGGGCTGAGTGGGCCGGCAGGGTAAGATCAGCATTTTAAATTTATTTTTAAATGAAGCTTCTTAAACATTTTGAAAACCTTGTTTACTTTACAATAGTTTAGTTATATAATATATAGACTTGTAGAGAGACCTTCTAAAAACATTTAAATGCATTACTGGCACGCAAAACCTTAAATTAAAGTGAATAAATGAAGACTTGGCACGCCCCTTCTGAAAGGTTGCCGACCCCTGCTCTAAAATAAAACCTTATTTAAAAGGAAGACACAGAAAACGTTATTTCAGACACCAGAATCTACATTTAACTTGGTTTGTATATAGTCAGATACTAGCATGTTCGTTGCTCAACAATTGACCCATTATTTTATAAACTGATATACAGATAACCTTATCGCAGATTCAGCAAATGAAGCTGTTTGCAAAAATCAGTTACAAAAAATCAGACAACATATGTTTGTGCTACCTCTAAATTTACAACTTAAGACTTCAGTTTTAAGAAAAAGCATCCCTATTCAGTAAGCGAACTTCAGCCCAGTTTTTTCTAGTGCCAATCTACACAATTTATGGGCAGGCTAATGCTATCATACCTTAATATTTCTGAACACTAAACACACACGTTTGAAAATAGAATGCAAAATCTGCACAAAGGGCATCCTTGTTTATGAATGGATGTGAGAATCCAAGAGAAACTTGGTGGTTTTCCTCCTTATACACATTTCTATCTCTAAGTGTTGGCACAAGTTAGAATTTCAACCAAACATGGCTATTGAAACTACTGTTTTCTACCATTCTCTATTTTAGTTGAAGAATGAGCTAATAGCTCGTAACTACGAATGAGCCCAGATACTTTCATACCTTGGGGTGCCAAACAGGATCAGGGGGTTTTTTTTAGATCATTCTCCAAGTATAAGATACACTAGAGGAACTGGACACAGAACTCCATGTGTGTATCACAGCAACAGTGGCTTTCAGCCACCTTTGTACTCCATTTCTGGGAGTTCAGATCAGTCCCTGGCAATTTAGAGCAGCCCAAATGCTGCTTTAAATTTGCCAGTTTGGAGCAGATCCCAAAGGAAAAGTTATGTCAGCAGGGATTGGCAGTGTGTATCATTCCCTAGCCATGCATTCTTTTGCTCCCTAATCCAGTGGGGATTGGGAGGGGTGGCACAGAGGAGCTATAATGGCTTTTCTCAGCTCATGGATTCCCCCATGCTGATGGAATCCCCAGCCACCCATATAGGAAAGCTTTAAACTCCCTTTGTGCTGCCAGTGGCATAATGGCAGAACTTGGATGGTCAAGCATCTTGCTCAAAATCTTTAATAATTGCTGAAAGAACTATTAAAATTTGTTTCTATGGAAACAGCACTCCTATACTTATACACTCTCACAAAAAAGTTATCAGATGAAATATTTAATTAACATTGTTGTGACCTGAGCAATGTGAGCCCAACGATCGTGTCAACATCAAGGTCTGCAAAATTCAGATGTTCTGCTTGCTTAACTCCCGTTGAAATAAATAGTTCTACTCATGGATCAGATGCAGAATCAAACCCTAATGAGAATGTATTATATAACTTAGTTTTATCTCTAAATCTTGAAGATGGTGCATGGTGATATAACAGAATGACTAACATCAATGCGAGTCACATAATACTCTCATAAACCAGAAAAATTGCTAACTATTTTTCCGTACCCGTCAGCTGTACTAATGTTACCAATGGCATAAGTGCTAATGAAGTTGTGTTTACTACTGTCTCAGAGCAGACTAATGTGACACAGCAGGAAAAAATGCCTATACCCCATCCACACTAGTGATGACACCATTGATGGCACTGGTGCTGGGGGGAAAAGGTACAAATTTTCCTAGTGTAGTCATGTCAGGAAACCTGAATCCTAGCCTCAAAATTTAGAGGACAAAGTAATTATTGCCCCGTTCAAATAGGGAGTCCATATCGGATGCTATGTTATAATAAATTCAGTTTATTCGGGCAAAGATGATGTTGTTTTCTCAGATATTCAGTGAGAGATGCCTCCTTATATACTTTGGGTACCTCGTAACCTTATGGAAAAGGTACAGAATTTAACAGAACATGCTAACCTTTCTATAGGTTTTTTTTGAACCACCTTTTACAGATTACTATGAAGAATTCTATTATGCTATAGAATTTTTTTAGAAGATCCACGCATGCATAAAAGACCTTGTTCGTTCTTAAATTTTGTACGTTTTAGAGTAATTTCTACAGAATCTTATTACAGCATTTTCCTTGAGTCTTATAACTGTGTGACGCATCTTTTTTCTGTGGGCAAAGCAATGCAGGAGAAGAAGGAAGGTGAAGATATCTCACCCACACAATGATGGATAACTCAATATTCTCTCTCTCATATGTCATGGCCAGAAGCCTGAATGGACCCGCCAGTGATTCTTATTCACGTGAGAAACAACAACATGAAATAGTGGTTTTCTGTAATGGAGTACCAGTATCAGGAAAACTGCAGTACCAATGCCATATCGTTATTCTGAGAGAACCACCATTTAAGTGACATTATGGCCACAGTGAATAAGCAGGAACTTGGGAAGGACAAGCCAAGTGAAAGACCTTGAAAGTGAAACAAAGAAAATAGCAGTTCATTGTCAATATTTATTCCTGATGGTATTTAATCAATATAACCCATATACAATTACAAAAACAGACTGTGCCAAATATCCACTGACAGAAATGAGCTGGCTAACAAGGACCATATTAACTTCCACTTGCTTATTTTCTGTTGTTTTTGTTTAATCTGCCTCCACAGAAAAGTACCCAAATATTTGACAGATTCCCTACACTGTAGTTTTCTTAATGTCCAAATGAAGGCTACAAATTGCTTACCTGCCTTAATAAAACAATTTTTAAAAATAGGTATACAATTTCATCATGGTTTGGTTAGGAGATGTCATCCTTTTTAATGATGCATGATTCAGAAGAATTAATTTAATAAGTGTGTCATAGGAGAAGAGTAAATAATGGAGAGAGATGAATGATCACTGAAGCATATACAAATTGAAAGGGAAAACAAATTACCAGCACAACACTAAAAATAAAAAGCTTTGAGGGATATCTTTCTGATAATTTGATTGGTGCATTAACCTTTAACAGCCCAAATTTCAAACACGGGCACTCAAAGAAGAGGGGTGAAATTTTCTAAAGCGCCTAGATGATTTAGGACCTTACAAGCCTAAATCTCATTGAAAGTCAGTGGGACTTAAGACCTTAAGTGCCTAAGTTATATTTAGGCTCCTAAATTAGCTAGGTGTTGCAATGCTAAGTGCAGGAATGCCTAAATACTTTTAAAAATTTGAGCCTTAGTCTCCAAGTTATGTAGGTGCTTTTGAAAATTTTACCACAGCTTTCTCTCATATATGGATGTCTCAGTTTGGCATTTACACTTGTAACTATCCATTTTATATGCCTGTACTGTATGCCAATTAAAGTGCACAAAAAGGAGGATTTGAATGTTCTTGTTATCTGATCCTGTTTCAGATGGGTTCTATTTTTAAAATACTTGGATATTTAAAAACAAACACAGCTGTCTGCATTATTTTCTCATTTGTTTTCATTTTGAGGACAGAGTTAAAGGATTCCTTCTCTTCCTTCTGCCCCACTTGTATTGGCCAGAATCTCTGATATTTATTATGATGAATCACTTTTTCAGCAATCTTTAAAATCGCTTCCTACTTCAAAAATTACATACCTTTCTGATGTTATATAGAAATTAACAGACAAATAAGAGTAAAGGAGTCAAAATGCACATAAGCTTCACAAAGGCTCCACAACCCTTTTCTCCAGTGCAGTGTGTCAGATATAACCACAGTTAATCCTTTAGATCCATGACCAGAGCTTTTTTCCCTCGTTGAGCACTAGCATCAAAATGCTGATCTGACTATGCAAATACATGGAAACTGATCATTTAAAACATCAAGTTAAGGTAATTGCTTAAAATTGTCCAAATAAAAATAAATTTCTGTATCTCTGCTGGATTGTCATTTTGGAAAACACTAGGATATTAAGAATTATTCTCATCAACGCAGCCAATCAAAGCATTGCTGCTTCTTTCCCTACTTAGTCCTACAAAAATAACACTACAGATTAAAAAAATCAAGCAAGACAGACCCAATCATCTGTACTTTCCACTAGTTTGTATATGTTCATGTGATTTCTAGGTCAATAATTTATTTTGTGAATGTTGTATCCTTGGATATTACCAAATCTTTTGGCAAGTTTTTTGCCAAAACATTTGGTGCAGTGACTTACCGGCAGTGTTTGTGTGATCCTGTTAAGGTTTCAATCACAAAGCATTCCCCATCATTGAGACAGTATGCAAGATCCTTATCTTTGCATGGCTTAAAGTGCTCAGATCGCTCAGTGGAATACGTTGTGGTATCTGTGGACAAAACATAGGAAAAGAAATGCCATTAGACTACCATCAAAATGTAGGATGCCATTAAAAATTGCTTTAAAGACCTTTGGAATCTAGTCCAACAACCATGTTTACATACAGAAGCGCCAATTTAAATCCATGTTAAATGACAAAATGATGTTGCACTGTCCACTGCATTGATCAATTTCCATTAAAACTTAGTAATTTTTCCCTTTGTTGCTACACTTTCAGAAATGTGTCATATTTGACCTGTGGCTTCTGCAGCAAAGTATCACAGAAATAGCAATGTTTCATCCTTAGACCATCCACATTTATGGAGAGAATAACAGGCACAGTTTATTTCCAGTTAGAGCTGGTTAAATTTTTTGAATTCAACTTATTTTCTTCTGAAAAATGGTCATTTTTATTTTCAAAAAAATTCCAGTACAAGTCAAACAATCTTCAACCATTAAGAAGAAGAGGTAAAAAGAGCCAATCAAGATTCTCATTCAGAAAGGGACTGGATTTCAGACCCCTTTCACCTAAGCTGTGTCATTTTCAGGGATATAGTCTTCCAGGTGTATGGGAAACATGTAATGACTAAGTTTTAGAGGAACACAAAACTTAGTTTAAGCTATAGAAGGAAAAACATGGAAGTAGACAATTGAATATAGTCTTAAAATTCGGCCTCCCTTTCTGCTGCCGGATCCATTTAAGAACCCCCTCCCCGCCCCCCCAAAAAAGGGAAAAAAAACCAAGCCCAATTTCTGCAGTTTTTTCACGGGTTTGGCATTTCTGATTACAATACGCTGCTGCAAAAGGTTAAGACCAAAAACAAAAGAAGTCCCTTGCAATTTAAACACATTTCTTATCCCTCACTCTAACCGCCCCTCCCTCCACCACCACCACCCTCCAGATTGGTCATGCTCAAAAAAACTTTCATTTAATAACATTCTACAGCTGACAGCAAACTGCTTCATTAGCTTTCTTTGTTTTCCCCCTTTGTGAGAAAAGACAGTTTGAAGCATTTATTCACTTAAATTCAACTGCTCAGAAGTACAGGAAGCACAAGAAAGAAAAAAAATTGACTTTATACTACAGTCTTGACTACTTTCTAGGGAAGTACTAAGAAATATCACTATGACTGTCATTTTGGGGAAGTACTGTCAAAGTTTAAATGCACTATGCGGTTAATTTGTATTTTAATGCAGTTTACTGTACACAGAAGTCAGCTTTAACCATATGGCCGTGTCTGCATTAGAAATACTTATACCAGTGTAGTGACACTTATGCAAACCCCACATATAGTGCTCAAAGGAAATATGGGGAAGCTGCACCAACATAAACCCCATGTAAAAGTCGGATATGCACTTTTTCCAAAGAGATATATAGAAAGTAGTACATCTTGCTCTAATCCTGTACCCTCTCAGTTTGCCAAATTCAAGTGAGACCAGTGTTCATTTTCATTGCAAAGCAAAATCTTCCTGCTCAGAAACCCGTTCCTTGTTTAGGTACAAACATTTTATATTCAGATCTTTGCCCCAACTTAAATAGGATCTTCAAGACTGTAAACTGTGAGTGTGTGTGTGCGCGCGCGCGCTGCAGGTTCTACCAGAATTCATATAACGAGCAACAGTAAGTTCATGGTCAGAGTAGTTTGTTTTTTAAATTTACATATAAGGCTCCACAATAATTATGATTAACATGCTAATTGAATTGATAGAGCGGAAGAGGCAAGACTCATGGAACAATGACCTTCAGCTCCGGCTGCTCTGCAACAAGGCCCAAAGTTGGAGATATTCATGAGATATTCATGGGGAAAACCAGAGAAAGCTGACAATATGGTTGGCATATGCAACATTAATTGGGACAAACTGTGCGTCTGAGGAACAGGATTGCACTGAAGGCCGTGGAAGTATACACAATATAGCACTTTCATGAATATCGTCTCACCTCTTCTTCTCTATATTGGGTTTGCTCATGCTCTATGAGGTGCCACCTGGGAGCAGTCCCTGCAAATGCGTAAATTCCTTGTAGGGGGAAGGTTAACATAAAGAAGATCTCTGTATCTTCCACATCCCCATGCACAAGGGGCAGGAACAGTCTGGCTCCTTAATGTGTAAAGAATTTTGCATCTGTTTTGGAAATTGGAATCATGTCCCTTGAGTTCTCCGTTCAATGTTTTCAGCTGTAGATATGAAGGATGACTGGGTTTCTAAGAGATTAGAATTTTAGTTATCTTGTTTCCCCACGATGTTACATGCTTTTGTTGCAGCTTCATTATATATTTAAAATAAGTGTTTAGAACCATAGCCAGGAATTTAGGGGGGAAATGGGAAAGTATTATAGGGGCTACAAATATATGTTTGAACTCTTCCTAACTGGACTCTTCCTTAAGCTGATTACTTTGAAGGATCCTTCTTTTGTAACTGATCTCTACCACTCTCCACCCTACTGTCAATACTAAAGTTCTCTTCCCCTGAATGAATTGCCTCTGAAGTTCCCTACTCTTGGTTTAGCTCAAGTTCTTGTGGGCAGCTGACGTGACACCATCAAATTAGGCCTGAATAAAGACTGGGAGTGGCTGGATCACTACAAAAAATAATTTTCCCTCTGTTGATATCCTCATCTTCTTGTCAACTTGGAAATGGGTAACATCTACCCTAACTGAATTGGCCTCATTAGCACTGACCCCCCATTTGGTAAGGCAACTCCCATCTTTTCATGTGCTGTGTATTTATACCTATCTACTGTATTTTCCACTTTATGCAGCTGATGAAGTGGGTTATAGCCCACGAAAACTTATGCCCAAATAAATTTGTTAGTCTCTAAGTTGCCACAAGGACTCCTCATTTTATTCAAAAATATTTAACTGTTGGGGTTGGAAGGCTCTCATGCAGGCCCATATGTTCTCAAAAGGGATATATAAATGTCAATAACCCATGGCTTGGTTCCTCTATTTTGCTGAGCTGCCACCCCCCTTAGTTACTGATAAGATTAGTAAATGTAGCTGTTCTTCCCTATAGCTCCATCCTTCTAATCCCCTTTGGACTTAATTCATGTCTATTTTATAGTAAGTATAAAGTAATCTAGTGGTGGGTAAGCTGAGCTCCTAATGCTAAGGCCAGTCTGTGGCCTCTTGAACAAACCCTTTGCAAGTAGAATCAAATGAAATCTTAAATGAATCCACATGTTCCATAGAATCTCTATGGATAGTAATGCCATGCTCTAATAAGAATATGACAGTAGGGATCTATTATCGACCACCTGACCAGGACAGTAATAGTGACTACAAAATGCTGAGGGAGATTAGAGAGGCTATCAAAATAAAGAACTCAAGAATAGTGGGGTATTTCAATTATCCACATATTGACTGGGTACATGTCACCTCCGGACGAAATGCAGAGACAAAACTTCGATACTTTAAATGACTGCTTCTTGGAGCAGCTGGTACAGGAACCCACAAGGGGAGAGGCAATTCTTGATTTAGTCCTGAGTGGAGCGCAGGATCTGCTCCAAGAGGTAACTATAACAGGACCGCTTGGAAATAGTGACCATAGTATAATATTTAACATTCTTGTGGCGGGACGAACACCTCAGCAGCCCAACACTGACATTTAATTTCAGAAAGGGGAACTATGCAAAAATGAGGAGGTTAAACAGAAATTAAAAAAGGTACAGTGACTAGAGTGAAATTCCTGCAAGCTGCATGGACACTTTTCAAAGACACCATAATAGAGGCCCAACTTAAATGTATACCCCAAATTAAAAAACACAGTAAAAACTAAAAAAGAGCCACCATGGCTTAACAACCATGTAGAAGAATCAGTGAGAGATAAAAAGGCATCTTTTAAGAAGTGGAAGTCAAATCCTAGTGAGGTAAATAGAAAGGAGCATAAACACTGCCAAATTAAGTGTAAAAATGTAGTAAGAAAAGCCAAAAAGGAGTTTGAAGGACAGCTAGCCAAAAACTCAAAAAGGTAATAACAAAATGTTTAAGTACACCAGAAGCAGGAAGCCTGCTAAACAACCAATGGGGCCCCTGGACGATAGAGATAAAAAAGGAGCACTTAAAGACGATAAAGTCATTGCGGAGAAACTAAATGAATTCTTTGCTTCAGCCTTCACGGCTGAGGATGTTAAAGGGAGATTCCCAAACCTGAGCCATCCTTTGTAAGTGACAAATCTGAGGAATTGTCACAGATTGAAGTGTCATTAGGTGGTTTTGGAATTAATTGATAAACTTAACAGTAACAAGTCACCAGAACCAGATGGCATTCACCCAAGAGTTCTGAAAGAACTCAAATGTGAAATTGCAGAACTATTAACTATGGTTTGTAACCTGTCCTTTAAATCAGCTTCTGTACCCAATGACTGGAAGATAGCTAATCTAATGCCAATATTTAAAAAGGGCTGTAGAGGTGATCCCGGCAATTACAGATCGGTAAGTCTAACGTCAGTACCGGGCAAATTAGTTGAAACAATAGTAAAGAATAAAATTGTCAGACACATAGAAGAACATACATTGTTGGGCAAAAGGCAACACATTTTCTGTAAAGGGAAATCATGTCTTACTAATCTATTAGAGTTCTCTGAAGGAGTCAACAAACATGTTGACAAGGGGGATCCAGTGGACATAGTGTACTTAGATTTCCAGAAAGCCTTTGACAAGGTCCCTCACCAAAGGCTCTTAAATAAATTAAGTTGTCATGGGATAAGAGGGAAGATCCTTTCATGGATTGAGAACTGGTTAAAAGACAGGGAACAAAGGGAAGGAATAAACGGTAAATTTTCAGAATGGAGAGGGGTAATTAGTGGTGTTCCCCCCGGGTCAGTCCTAGGACCAATCCTATTCAACTTATTTATAAATGATCTGGAGAAAGGGGTAAACAGTGACGTGGCAAAGTTTGCAGATGATAGTTAAGACCAAAGTAGACTGTGAAGAACTTCAAAAAGATCTCACCAAACTAAGTGATTGGGCACGAAAATGGCAAATGAAATTTAATGTGGATAAATGTAAAGTAATACACATTTGGAAAAAATAACCCCAACTCTACATACAATATGATGGGGGGCTAATTTAGCTACAACTACTCAGGAAACAGATCTTGGAGTCATCGTGGATAGTTCTCTGAAGACGTCCACGCAGTGTGCACCGGCAGTCAAAAAAGCAAACCGGATATTAGGAATCATTAAAAAAGGGATAGAGAATAAGACCGAGAATATCTTATTGCCCTTATATAAATCCATGGTACACCCACATCTTGAATACTGCTTACAGATGTGGTCCCCTTATCTCAAAAAGGATATACTGGCATTAGAAAAGGTTCAGAAAAAGGGCAACTAAAATGATTAGGGGTTTGGAACGCATCCCATATGAGGAGAGATTCATCATATTCATCACAAGACTTTTCATCTTGGAAAAGGAGAGACTAAGGGGGGATATGATAGAGGTATAGAAAATCATGAGTGGTGTGGAGAAAATGAATAAGGAAAGGTTATTTACTTGTTCCCATAATATAAGAACTAGGGGCCACCAAATGAAATTAATGGGCAGCAGGTTTAAAACAAATAAAAGGAAGTTCTTTACACAGTGCATGGTCAGCCTGAGGAAGTTGTGAAGGTTAGGACTATAACAGGGTTTAAAAGAGAACTGGATAAATTCATGGAGATTAAGTCCATTAATGGCTATTAGCCAGGATGGGTAAGGAATGGTGTCTCTAGCCTCTGTTTGTCAGAGGGTGGAGATCGATGGCAGGAGAAAGATCACTTGATCATTACCTGTTAGGTTCACTCCCTCTGGGGCACCTGGCATTGACCACTGTCAGCAGACAGGATACGGGGCTGGATGGATCTTTGGTCTGACCCAGTATGGCTGTTCTTATGTGGCGGTCTGATGTAAAACAGATGTTAAGATTTACAGTATCAGTGGAAAAGCATAGTATTGATGGACCGCTGGTATTCTAAATGCATACACTGCAGTGGAAGGCAGCATTACATTCTACATATCTGTTATGGAAAGCAGATCAGTTGCTTTCCTTTCTTGGAAAAGGAAAATATCTCTTGGGTCCATATCCAACAGTACAGGCTTGGTATCTAAGCCAGTTTTAAAATGAATGAAATGCAAGGTCTTCCATCATTTGCTGTGGGAGACTGTTCTGCAGTGCATAGAGCTCACCATTAGGAATGTTTTCCAAAGAGACCACTTTAGTTATAGGTGAATTTAAGAAAAAAACCCCACAGTGTTCTAGGAATTCCCCATGTATCCCATGCATACAGTGTGCCAGTTTTGAAAGTCACTCCCCCTCTTTTGGTCTGCCACAGACCAGATTTGTTAACCTTCCAGACACATGGCAAAGCCTATGTTTTTCCTCTTTTCTCTAAGGATGCAGAGAAGGGGGTGGGCTGGAGTGACTGAATTTATGTATGGTTCTTGGTTTATATTTTTGATTGTAATTTCTGAGATAGACATCTGGAGTACTGGTTGTCTGCCTTTTTTATATTTTAAAATTCAAATAAATACAGATTACTCCTGAAGTGCTGAATTAAAAACCATACATACTGTAGTGAAAGACTGGGCTAATACACCTGTGCCCCTCATCCTCCAACATACAGGCATACACAAATACTTTTTAACACTTCTGTTTGTAAGTTTGCAAAGAAAGTGGCATAAAACTAAGATACTTGTTCCATTAATGCTGTTGTAAACAACTAACCCCTCTCATAGTTATCAAGTGATTAAAAATACCATATGTCAAATCTCCACTCACTCATATGTGGAACTGAAATCTTTAGATTAGCCAGTGGAAAGTAGTAAGCAGATCATTACATTACTTCGCATTTTTTAAAAAAAAAAACTGTAATACTTGGAGTACCTGAAGGACTGAGGCAAGTCCACATTTTCAAAAAATCAGCCAACTTTTTAAATGCAGCCCCAGCCCTAACACAGCCACACCTACCTCTAGAACCAATGAAAGACAGCAAACCTCAACCAAAAAACCACTTTCAAATCGAGACCCCCAGCCTCTATCTTAAAACACACCCACCTGCAACCCCGCATTATAAAGTATTCAGCAATGTGTGTTGCAGGGTCTGTTCAGCTGCTACAGTATGTTTGCTGCACGAAGCACATTGGGAACTTTGTAAAATACTGTAGTCAAGACAGTAGAAAAGTAAACAACAAAACAGGGCAAAAATAATTCACAATCCTAAAACATATTTCCCCCAGAAGAACTCCCAATAGGAAGCTTGGAAGTTTCTCAACTACAACAATTTTTAAAATAAGAAAATGAGTAGTGAGACATGAAGACTGCCACACAAACAAACTGTACCTAATTTGAAACCACTAGAAAACAGAAAAATTAAAACTGGGTTAAATCCTGGGCCCACTGAAGCCAATGGCAAAACTCCCATTGACATAGGGGGACCCGGATTTCACCCAGAACTTTTATGATCATGTACTTTGGGGGGAGCATACAATTCCCCCAATCCTGTAATCATTTCCAGGTAAGCAGACCCTCTGCTGTGGCCTACGTTTCATACAAGAGAAACAGAACAGCGTACATATTATTCTGTTTCTTCACATGCTCCGTATGTTCGATAAAAATATATGAATACTTCTACAATAGTGAGATTTGAGTTATGCGGGGGTGTGGGGGGGAAGACAGCAAGTACCTGGCATCTCTCTTTTTTTTTTTTTTTTAAACAAGTTTAAATGCCTTTTAAGGACCTATGTTTAAGGTTTAGCCTCATTCTACTGAATGAGAGTGAGTCCATGTTTAATAAATCAGTTATGAAGAAGAAAAATATTCAAAACAAAGTGATTTTGATGCAATTATCATAGGCCAGAAAAAAATGCCATGAAATGGAGAGATTCTCTCTCTTTGGCAACACATTCCGTTGGTGGCATTACAGGAGGTGAAAAACAGCTCTGTTAATTAAAAAAACAATCCCCCAACGCTGCAGTGATAAATTACAGATAAAAGCTAAACACAGCATTCTACAAATTAAGCTTCTGCTGGAAAACAGTCAAGAGTTGTATTTGGTTTAATTAGCTTCTTTGAGCTAAATTTCCTAATATCTGCAAAAATGCAAAAAAAAATCACTCCTACTGTAACAACAATATTAAAAATGTGTCTCTCTAGAAAGGCAGCAGTGTATTAGCTAGCAATCAAACCATGGAAGTTGGAGATTTCAACACACATCGCCTAGACATAAGGGTCTCAGACAAATGATCACATTTTAATGTAATAGCATTAAAATCTGAATTCAGATATGCCATGAAACTTTATTGGAAATTATTAAAAAGCCTGGTTTGTATGGCTGATAAAGTTATTGTAACATATGATACTTCTTGAAGACTATCATGCTAATATGAGAGCTTCTATATTCCACATGTATCCTGAATCTGGTATTGACTTTTTGTTATGATCATCAAACAGATATACCTTCATTTGGGGGGGAAAAAAAGTGAAGATTGAGCATCAAATATTGTCAGTGGGAGACCAGTAATCTTTGTGATCACACAGCTCCATATATCTTGATCTATACAGAACATCATAGCAAAGTACATGCATCTTTCATTAGAAATACAACAGCTAAAAATCAGTGTATATATTAAACATTATGTTTGCATCTACATCATTCTAGAATTAGGTATATTGTCCCTGGAAAAAAGACTGACATGATGCCTGTGGAACAGAGATGTCCTTTGAAAAAACTCCATTCCTTCACTGGAATCCCATCCATCAAAAACATCTGTCCTTATGTTGTTAAATTAGTCTGTAGTCTTGGGGGTTATCCTGGGCTCTGCATTGGATGCTCAAACAACAGTGGAGGCAAAAATAATTCACTGTCATCTGTGATTGCCCAGAAGATTTCATCAGACCCTGACTCTATGGGACTCAAATCTGACCACGGCAATCCACATTTCTCTAACACATAGGCTCTACTACTATTCTCTGTATCATTATGAATTCCAAATGCCCTGAAAAAGCTCCACCTTAAACAAAGCAGCTTGCCTGCTCAGAAATACAGGTCACCAGGAACACATCACCCCAACGCTCTGCTCTCTACATTGGCTCCGTTTTGAAAAGAGAATTCAGTTCAAGGTCTCTGCTGATTTTCAAAATTCTAAATGGATCTGGTCACCGCTATCTGAAAGTCCATCAGGCCTACAATGAAAGCTATGATGCACAGAACCACGGTTGTGGTTGTGACAGAATACCCCATGTCTACACCCTATGGTAATGATCTTTTGTACAAAATATGACTTGTGAGGATTTCATTTGAATACTCGTTTTCTGGTCATTATTGTCCTGGTAAAATGTGTGTGACAACATTGTGATTCCATGGTATGGTTTAACACATGTTCCCAACTGAAGTTGCCTTTAAGACTGACCTGTTTGCCATGTGTGCTCTGCTTAATTTGCATTTAAGCATTAAACAGTCAGTCATCAAGCAGGAAGGGAAATGAAGCTTAAACATATGAGGAAAAAGCAGCAGGGAATACCCTTTCCCCTACACTTTGCCTTCTGGTACCCCAGCTGGAAATGTTTTTTCAAGAGAGAGACAAACTATAAAAAGGAGGGACGAACATCCCAAGGCCCTCCCCTCTCTCTCTCTCTCTCCGCACCTGAAGCAACAAAGGAAGCATTCATTGGATTCTGGGAGAAGAGAGATCCTGACCTAAGAAGTTTGGTCAGTAAGACTGATGAAAGCATGTGGAGAGAAGACATTGTTTTGAATTTAACAGTTTGTTAGGCATCCGTTGCATTTTATCTTTCTTTTTCTTGTAACCATTTCTGAGTTTTATGCCTCATTACTTGTACTCAGTTAAAATCTCTTTTTAGTTAATAAACTTGTTTGTTTTATCTAATCCAGTGTGTTTTAATTTAAGTGTTTGGGAAATTCCATTTGGGGTGGCAAGTTGTGTGCATATTATTCCTTTTTAAAAAAAAGAACGGACTTTACATAAACTTGTATTGTCCAGGAGAGGGCTGGGCAGAACAGGACATACATCTCTAGGGGAAAATCTAAGAGTAGGAGTGTGTTGGGGTCACCCTGCAGTATAACCGAGGCTGGTGAGAGCCAGAGTGTAACCCAGTTGTGGCTGGCCGGCTGCAGTTACACACAAACATGCAGGGTGTGGCTTGGATGCTGAAAGGCTGTTTGTGAGCAGCCCAGATGGGAGCTGCTTCAACCAAATCACTGTAAGGCACCCAGGGTTGCTGGGTAGGGGTGACAACTGCTTATTAGCCTGGATTGTACCCCGGTATGTCACAACTGTCAAACATTAGGGGAAGACTTCTGTTCACAGGAACCTTGTCCAGAGTCAGCCCAAGACCAAGGAACTTACAGTTCTACCCAAATGAAGCAGATAATTAGGGATATGTACAAAGATGACTATCCCACCCCTCCTTGCCTGAGCACATCTCAACTGCTGCAAAGATTCTTCCCCCATCAGTACCAACATATTAACACTTGTTTAAAAAAGTGTGATATGAGGTAAAACTACAGTAATATTGAAGCATAGATCTAGAAATGCTTGGAACTCACAAACCACTGCTTTAATTTAGGTCTAAACACAATGTATAAGTTAGGGAGCAAGGTGATAACCACAAGATGTATCACAGAATCAGCAATTATACTAATTTGCTTAATATCCAGATCGTGTGGGGAAGTTATATATATTTACAGTGGGAGAGAGAATGTATGAATTATGCACCTGTCTTTAATTTTGCCTTCTGTGATAAGGAGGCTCATATGATATTATCACTTAACACAATCATACTGAAATGCAGAAAATGAAAGAACAATCACAGTCACAACAATGCTTGAGCAGAACACATTTCTCTCATCTTCAGAACACACAAGCACCATACCACCACTTATGTAATATTGCCTGGAAGCAACAGCTACTGCATTTGTTTGCAGGAAATCAAAGAGACCCAGGCATGTTGATAAATTTGAGTCATCTCTTTAAATCAGCCCACTCCTCCTCCTCCCCCCGCCCCCAAGAGCCTGATGCCAGAATCAGATACTTAAAATAGAATGTGACCTTGTTCCAAAAAAGAGATGTTGATGTTTTCATAACATTTCCCAATTTAACATAACTTATGAGTAGAGTTGATTCGAATCAATGAAACACATTAATGGAGTCTCAAGCCAGTTCTACATTTTTCTGGGTGCAAACTACTACATGCTGTCAGAGAACAGGTTGCCACAGACTAAATTACAGGTCCACTTACACATTCCTAGACTAGGCATAGGCCTTCCAAATACTGTTTTCCTATTTTGAGAAACAAGTGAATACATATAAATGTCTGTCCAACAACGTCTCACAATATGAAAGTGTCAGGAAGAAATGAGAAATAAAACTATCACTTCAGAATATGTTATGGCATGGATATTTAAATATAGCAAATTCTCAGTGATTGATTTTTAAGAGTACAAAATTCGGCACTTTAGGCCACGTTCTTGCGTGTACCTTTACACAGAACTCCCATTGATACCAAGAGAAGTTTCATGTGCAGGAGTTAGTTAGGAAAAGGCCCCCAGTGGACACAATTGACCAGACTATTTAAAGCGTTCAGCACCCATAATTAGGGTCAGATTTTGAGAAGAGCTCAGTTCTGATGCATGCACCAAAATAAGTCATTAAAATTCCAGAAGCTCTGAGCATCCAATGGGCCACGTTATTTTGAAAATCCAGCCAGGAAAGTCACAATGGGAGCTTCTGGGTGCTGAGTACTTTTGACAACCAAACTCTAATTTAGGTGACTACATGGGAGCCAAGTTCTTGAAAACCTGTCCCCAAGGGTGCTGATAACCTGAAAACTGGCCCTGAGTTCTTCTGAAAATCTGGTCTAAAATGTTATTGAAAGTGCAGGATGGTCTGCCAATGTATCTTTGCTGCCTGCTGCTATTGGAGCACCCACTTTGTCAGAAAAACTATAAATGTAATTATAAAAAAAGGTTTAAACAGTTCAGAAGAAAGGTATAAAAAGAGAGGCAATCTGTCCTTGGCACTACAAGATGTGTCTTCTCTTCAGCACAGCTGCTTAACAACAGACAGTCTGTACTCTTCTGTTATGGGAGAAGCGGACAGTCTCCTACAGAGCATTTGAAAATCCAATTGAGTCAAATAGCTATTGTGAGAGTTGAAGGATTTTACTGAATCCATTTGTGCAGTACAGCTGCTGGTTTTAAAATTGGTAGTATGTGTCTGTTGTGGTGTTGGCAAACCAACTAACCTGTGTCTGACCCATAACTTAACAAGAGGAATTGCAATTGTAATCAAGACAATGCACTTACATACAGGTATCAAAGAAATGTTAATTCGTCTAGCAATCCCCCAACTCATTCACTTCATATTGATAAAAACCAAAGAATAGTTGCTACGTGTATTTGTGTGTGTTTACCTATATCCTGTTAGAAGTTTACCAATGTAACCAAATTACCTTTTAGATGCTTAATACTTTTAATGTCTTAATTGCCTTAACATTATGTATTCAGTTAACCTTAAGATCACAGATGTGAGACACTGCATGAAATAATTACTTATATTGTCTTCAGCTTATCTATCCCTGTTATAATGAAGGACCAGCTAATTGCCTTATGTAAACGACTGTAACTAGTTTACCTGTGTATGCATAAGAAATAGAAGATTAATTTCAACCCAAGGGTCAGTTTAACAATGAAGGTCCTACAAACTATCTGCTTTGCCTATTCTTGCTTGGAGGAAAGCCCTGCTATGACTATTTCTGTGAGGAGGCTTGTCAGCTTGCTAGAGAGCTATAAATAGCGGACCTTGGGTACAATGCAGCATCTCTAGTCTGCTGAACAGAGAAAAGTTTAAGCCATGAGACTGAGAACTCCTAAGTAGTTACTTGAACACCCAGAAAAATGCATGGAGAGACTAACAGACTCTACATCAAAGCTGGATTTGGATTCTAACCTTTTGGGATGATTCCAGAGAAACTCTTACAAGCCAGCAGATTCATCCATCACTGCTACAAATCTGATATAAAGGACCTTGAAAGTTTTTGTAATGTATATAATATTTTAACCATTCAATAAATAAAAAAAATTTAGTTTACCAAGGAAAGATCTGAAACACATATTGACCGGGGGGTTAAGTGTCTGATCCTTTGGGATTAGTAGAACCTCACATATGGTGAACTGGGTTTTCAGTAACCTCTCACTATAACCTCTCACTGTTTTGTTTGCTAAGGACTGAAATGACTAAAGAGGACTATGCTGGCTTCTTGTGAACCAGTGTGGTCTTACAGAAGCTCTTTTGATACTGGTTTGGTGACTCATCATAAAATAAAACACCTTATATGGGGGATTGCCTGCCCTTTTTCTTGCAGTCTGCCTTGAGTGTGGCATTCTCAGTGTGGCCCATCCCAGGCACCTAGTCACATCTGTCACAACAAAGTTTGGCTTTTTCTATTATAAGAATACTTTTTCCATATCTAAACAAGTCTCATCACACCTCAATAAAATGGCCACCTAAACAGTGTCGATTTACCAAAAATGAATAAGTACAGACACATTTTAGTTATCTGACTATATACAAACACAGCCCAATTCTCTTCTCATTTGCACTTGTAAATAAAGAGTAACTCCAGTGAAGGGCACACTATTCACAATAGTCTTGTGCAATATTATAGAGATTTTAGTTTCATGATCACATACTTTCTCACAAAATCAAGTATAATGAAAATTGATTTACACAGTTGATAATACTGAAACTAGACAGTAGTAATTACGAAGTTCTTATGTATTTTTGAGACCTACTGGTAAAGCACAAAGAGGTATCATATCCCATTTTACAGATGGGAAAACTGAGGCACAGACTGGTGAAATGACTTGCAGGTCAGTGGCAGAGGCAGGAACATAACCCATTGTCCATGAAGTCGCAGTCCAGTGCTCTATCCACTAAGCCACACTCCCTTCCAGAGGACTATGGTAGATACCTTAGTATTATATATTCCCAAGTGTACTTGAGCACTTTATGGAAGCTAATTGAAGAACTCATCTTCTATTCTAAATCTGTGTGTGGTTTCCTTCTACGTTTCTGCCTAGAAAATTAGTATGTCTGATCTGTGACCTTATGTCTGATTTTAATTATTTAATTATTATGAACTTCAATGTTCTTGCAAGGCCTTTAACTAACAAATTAAGATAAGTACTTTTTTAAAAATCTTAGTTTTGATTTCTGAGGAATATTATATAATATTCTATATAAGTTGGTATCTGTGGGATCACGCTCACACACACACACACACACACACAATGAAGAACTAAAGGGGAAAAAAATCTGCCAATAATTGACAGACATTTTATTAGCATTGCCATGCCTGAAGTATTTTTTTAAAAAAATTCTGACTCTGAAAAACAAAAATTAAAAGTACAGAAAAGAAAAGTATCCTTCTTTAATGGCTGCAGGCACCTAAGAAATTGGGATAAGAATGCTGTCTTACCTTAAAGCTACGTAAATTATTAGTGCCAGTAATATAAAACAATTGTATTTGCTCATCACCCTGATATATTAAGAGAGTATTATATATAACATACTAATGAGGTAAATATTCAAGAACATTTTTCAAAATGATTTTTCCCTTTACATTTAAGCTTCTATTTAAATCCAGATTGCCATTGCAGAAGAGCATGTTTGTAACAGTGTACAAGTGAATAAGACTGATGTGCTTTTAATGATTTGAAAATTATGTTATCTCCCTTTTTGTTTATCAGCATCATCAGCAAATCTCACTTGTCCATGAAGAAACTCAATATATATATACCTACAAGTAATATTTCCATGGCACAAAATACTTTGAATTTTGTCCTAACAATTTCATTATTATTTCAAGGACTCCTTTTGGAAAATGGAGAATTCCAGGTTATGACTCTACTGCTTTTATTGATATGACAAAGTGGGATTTTTTGGTGGGGTTAGGGGGGAAGGAGAGGAGAGAATAAGTAAATTGAGAAGCCCGCTCCTACTCCAACTAAAGTAAAATGTTAAAAATAAACTACTGACTTCAACAGACTGTCAATTTCATACTCAAGCGTACAACACAAGCAAGTAACAACATGGTAGTAACAAATTATAAGTGATATTTTCACATTAGTTGTTTTTAACAGCTACAGTATAAGAACCCTTAAAGTGGGTATTACAAGCTATCAAGTTCACCCGTGCAAATCTTCTAGTCATTCTCTTTGAGAATGAGGACTACACATCTCTGACTTCATATTTTCTCTCCGTAGAGTCTCATATTTCCAGAGGTCCACAGAATATTGGCTATTCACAGTAAATATTTGAAAGAGAAGGGGCTGGTGAAAGAATGCTCTCCAGAGAAGATCTGTGTTTTGAGACATGCTTCTTTCCTTGGCCTCCAAAAATGTGAATTTTTGACCTAAAGAATATACTCTAAGGCCCGCTTTTTGGCTTCAGCTTTTGGATTGGGTGGGGCCTTGTGAGATGTAATGCTTCCTACGGCACAAGGCTGTTGGAAGGGAAATGCCTATATTCTGTTGCATCAGGGAGGATTTTTCTCAGGGCTTGTTTACACTAGCACTTTACAGCACTGCAACTTTCTCATTCAGTGGGCATGAAAAACCATCCCCTTGAGCGCAGCAAGTTTCAGCACTGTAAAGCACCAGTGTAGACCATGCACCAGCGCTGCTAGCTTCGCCCCTCGTGGAGGTGGTCTTTTTAGAGCTCTGGGAGAGCTCTCTCCCAGCACTCTGCCCAACTACACAAGCCATATTAAAGCGCTGCCGCAGCCGCGCTTTAACGTTGCCAGTGTAGACTAGCCCTCAGCGTTTGCTGCTAGTATTATATTGCTTTCTTTAAAAACATTAAAAGGCACTCACAGTACTACATGGGCACATCTATTATGCCTAATAAATCAAAATAAATATTCATAATAAGATGAATATTAACAGTTATTATTTGGTGGACAAATTGAACTATCCCATGCTTACTAGGGGTTTCCTATGTCATGGCAAGCAGGGATCTGTGGGACATAGAACAGGCCAGAACTTTAACTATAAACTTCTGAAGACAATATATATCCTTTTTGTGTTTAACCCAGATCCAAAGATGGGAAATACCGAAGAACAGGTAACTAACTACAGGGGAAGAATTATTTGGCACTAACTTCAAGATAACTAGGCAAGAAGAATTCCCTGAACATATCTGAACTTGCCTTCCTCTAATTCAAGAGCACTTTGAAATTGGTAGTATGGTGTTTCAAGGAAATTATGTTAGAAATTTTTCATAGGTTATATTTATTTATTTATCTTCCACATCAGAAGAACAACTAAACCTTTCAAAATTATTTGCAAAAAAAGAAAAGAGAGAGAGAGAGAGAGAGACACTTCAGAATAGCCAACAGCTAAGAGCATGAACGTGGGATGAGGGAGATACAAGTTCAAGTCCCTACTCTGTGATTCAGAGGATTGGCTACTGGATTACTGGCTATTTTTGCTCTCTCAAAAGCCCATCCAGGACCTGAGAAAACTTCCCAATGAAAATTTTGTCAAAACTGGAATATTCCATGAAAAGAATAAGCCCTAGTCGACACTATGAATTTGTCAGTATAACCGCATCGCTCAGAAGCAGGGATTTTCCACACCCCCGAGTGACGTAGATATACCGACCAAATTCCCAGTGTTGATGGGAAAAAAATATACTTCACTCATTTAGTTGTTGGTCCAACAACTGTTATGATCCCAAGTTGTCACACTCGAATAAAAATATTACAAAAAAACAATTAACTTACTAGTTATGGAATGGTAAAAAGAAACCAACCTAAGACACAGCTTTAAGGAGGGCAAAGCAATTTCTTTACCTTTTAAACTTCTCTGGGGCCTGATCCAAAGCTCGCTGAAGTCAACAGGCGTTTTCCCACTGATTCTAATGAGCTTTCAGTCAGTCTTACAAACAATATTTAGCGGACACTGATGATACCAAGGTTGATCTGAAGTATGAAAAGGGTGAGAATCACTACTATGGGCAGTGTAACAGGGTACTAGATGGTCCCTTGTCGGCAAAAACATTGTTTCAGAAAGGGATTGGATTTGTTTCTCTCTCTCTCTCCCCCTCTTTTTCCCTCCCCCCATAGCACAACAGAGCTTCATACCCAATTCTGTCTCTTAAAAGAGAAGAAAAACTTCATTAGAAGCTTTTCTCTATTGAGTAATTAAAATGGCAAGCTATCACAAAACAAAGAATGCTTACAGTTATTGAAATAAGTGAACTTTAAAAAGAAAACAGATAAAGAATTTGTGCTTCCTGAAATGAAGTCTTTACAAACAGTGAATATTCTATATAAACGGATTTGTTTAATGGAAATTTTAGGAGTCTGAATTTAAAATAATTTTTACACAGGACTTTATACCTGATTTGCTTCTAAAAAAAATAGACAGATTTTACATTAACATTTTATTTACCCAGCAATAAAACTGGGCCAAATACGGCTGATTCTGCAATCAGAACTGTTCAGCAAATCCTTGCATGCATGTGGAATTCCATTCAATTTAATGGTGCTGTGTATGGCCCAAGAGTTTGGCCATACAGAACTTATTCTAGAATCAGGGTCTAACGTTTAATTCCTCCTAGCACTGGAGAAAGTTCCAAAGCCTTCAGCAGGTCTGCCCATAAGTATCCATTTGCGAGATATGGGTGTAATTCGGGGCCAAATTCAGCTGGTTGTTATGCTTCTATAATTCCCATTGAAATCAGTGGGAGCTGTGCACACACAGCTGAGGGTGGAATTTAACCCTTGAAAATGTGGCAGTCATGCCCATATAGATGGAATAATCTGATCCCAATATACCATGAATGAAAAAGTAGACACATGCTTTTCTCTACAGTGCCCAGTGTAAGTCACCTTGCTGCTTGTTCATTTTACCTTCCTCCTGGCAGCAGAGATACGCAGCTTTAAAATTTGTGCTCATCAGTTTAAAAATAATGGAGTGTGCATCTTGGAATTTTGCTTTCAAACCTCTCACAGTTTTGTTTGCCAAGGGCTGGAATGCCTAAAGGGGACTATGTTGGCTTCTTGTTAACCAGTGTGGTCTTACAGAAGCTCTTTTAATACTGGTTTGGTGAATCATTATAAAATAAAACATCTTATATGGGTGATTGCCTCGAGTGTGGCATTCTCAGTGTAGCCCATCCATATTTCAAAGCAACAAAATTAATACTTTATAATCATTTATCATTAACGTTGTGTATAAGTGATAGGACTGGACTGCTGCCATATTTCCATATCAGTATTAACAGTCATAATATTTGATTATCAATGTAGCACTTGTAATAATCTGTGGGTGTATGGCACTATTTACAATAAAAATAGTTGACAGTTACCATGCTGAACAGTAAGGTTTAATTATAGATCCAAGCAGTATCTTGAAGCAACCTCAATTCATCTGAGAGAGAAAAGAAATGATCTATTTAGGCTCAAATACCAGTAAAGCCTAGATAATATTTAAAACCCTGATCCTGAAGCCATGTTGTGTGGTTGGTTTTTAAGGAATCAGTAGTTTCCATTCACCACTTGCTAAGCCATTGTCAAATGGCAAAATGTTTTTGCAGACAACATGCAGAGGTAAGTTTGAAGGAGCAATTCGAAGAAACACAAGGTGTTGGCTTTATGAATTTTGCCTGGGAGATTTTCCTATCCCTAGGGGCAATAGAGAAAACATGAAGGTGCTTGTGAAATAGGAGTGACAGCTAACTTGATTTGAGATGTAAAACAAGTTTTTAAAAACAAATATTCAGACCAAAAAAAAAGTTTCTCCAGTTTTTGAGCACAATCCTGACTTTATCATCTCCATCCCTGAGGTGAAAATGGAGCTAATTCAGCCTAATTTTGTTCCCTGGAATGTCAATCCAAAACAAACTCTGAAGGTATACAGCAAGCTACTGCTGCCAGGCTTTCAACAGAAGTAGCACCTTCCTTTCCTCAGGTCCTCTCAGATGCTGATCTTCCTAACATTTAAAGTTATGGTACATATGCAAAAAATACTTTAAATATTTATATTATTTCTTCTCTGAAGTGAAGTCAATGCTGTATTTGCATCAGAGGATACAACTGGCAAGGATGCCTCACTGTCATCTGAAATGGACATAAAATGAACACTGCTTTCCGAGTATATCATTTATATTTTTCCCTCCAAAAACTCTTCATTTTTGTGGCCCAAAGACACTTTTTTCTTTTAGTTTCCAGCACCAACTAGATTTTAGAACCTTAACCTTCCTACTCAGTTTGGTTGAATTTCCTCAAAGGGGATGTTTTTGTTAAACATTGATGAACCTGAGCAGAGAGTCACTGATATTAATGCCTCTTCTGACTGCTCAAGCATCTCCAATGCTTTTGTTCTTCCACAGCATTCAGATTATGGGTGGCAGCTAGCTGAACAATGGTGGGTATTTATGGACTATCACAATGAGTTAGCATGCCATTGTGGTAAGATGAGCTCTCTTCTCCTGAAAACAATCTGGGGCCTGGGATAGTAAATCATCTTTACCCAGAAAGAATATTTCAAATCACTTAGAAAGTTATCATATAACCAGGTATCCACGTTTGTCTGAAGAATTAATAATTTTCCTAAAATTACAGTTCACAACAAGCCATTTTATGGCTATGAAATGTTAGGAAGACTAACTGTAGAGAGATTATCTCAATTTATATAAACTTATCTTTAACATGACAAGCCTTAATTCTGGTTAAGTTCTTCAAGGAAAATAGTTTAAGTGGTCCAGACCGTTAAGAACAACAAACCTCATTAAACCTCATTGATTTGTATCCCTCCACCCCTTCTGTACAATGTAAGCTATACAAGACTGCAATTAGGCTTTTCTCATAAAAAATGTACAGCGAGCTTTTTCAACCTTTTTTCTTTCTGAGGCCCCCACCAACATGCTATAAAAACTCCACAGCCCACCTGCACACAATAACTGGTTTTCTGCATATAAAAGCCAGGGCTGGCATTAGGGGGTAGCAAGCAGGACAATTGCCTGGGGCCCTATGCCACAGGGGCTCCCTCGAAGCTACATTGTTCAGGATTCGACTTCAGCCCCAGGCACTGTGACTCAGGTCCCTGGCTTCAACCCCATGCCGCAGGGTGCAGATTTCTGCCTTCGGCCCCAGCAACTAAAGCTGGCCCTGCTTGGCAACCCCCCTGAAACCTGCTCGCAGCCCCCCTAGGGGGCATCAGATCCCTAAGTTGACAACCACTGATGTACAGCACTTCCAGTCCAAGCCAGCCCTGGCATTCTTGAAATGATTGGACATTATTCTAGAAGCTTGTATGCTATGATTTTAAAAGACTTGCACTAAGGTCTCCCTAAGGTCAGGAAAAATATCCTCCAGGATCTGCAACCACAAATCATTGCTGGAAAACATTCAGCAGAAAAATCAGTCCACTGTAACCTCCAGAGACTTCAGGGGCTTATCTACTTTAGTTTAATCAACCTATTTTTGTAGAGGGAAATTCTAAATCTGATGCCAACCATGGGCTTATCTTCAGTGGTAGCTGACAGACCTACTAGCAAGGCAGCTTATTTAAGTCATGTAACTAAAATAATCTACATTTTCAAAGTTGCAGATATTGTCTCATAGGAAAGTTCAAGTGAAAACACGTATAAAGATTGTCTTTTGTTTTATAGTTAAGGCCCATTTGCTAAATACAGTAAAATTCCTTAAAGTGGAGGTGGGCATTAAATCATCCATTTGTACATTTTAGTGTCTTAATGGACAAATTATTCTTCAATTTTGAAGACAGAGGGATTTGTCTGGTCAGTGGTAAGAAAGGGTTGTGGCTCCTTTAAGGGTTCCCACACACACACTTCCGTGAGGAGGAGTGACATCAGTGAGAGTGGGGCTGACCAGAAAGGGCTTAGGCTAGCCACTGGATCTGCTTACCTGGAAGCGAGTATATGTACCCCATTCCTCCAGACAGAGTTCTCTCTTCTTGCCTGGATCAACAACTCACATCCATGGGATCAGGATAGGACAGGGTTTTGTCGTCTGCTGTGGGCATTGTTCTAGTTGCCTACTTAGGTACTGGGAAATAATTTTTTCCCAACAGCCAGGTAGGCCAAGATGGGTTTGCTCCTCCCCACCACCTCCTTCCACACAGCAGCTGAGTGACCAGTTGAGCTGGTAGGAGGTTAGGTTCGAGCTGTCAACTTGGCAGACAACAGATGTTCAGTGCAGACAGATGTTCCATAGGGGGTATGGTCCCCTAATAAACCAGAGTTGGAAGAAGACTTAGGGGGAAGATATCCTCCTAAAGAAGATGAGGAATGCAGGTGGGGCTCCTAATGTCTAGTACAGTGAGGAGAGAATCCCCTTTCCCCAGCCCCTTAGCACTCATACAAAGGGAGGACAGTAGGATCCTAGCAACTGTCTGGGACCAGGTTTGGAGGGAAGATGGCAGCCCTCAAATAAGTGAAAATGATTAAGGAAGGAGCAATGACCTGCACTGTATGAGTTTTTGCCAAATAGTTCCCAGATGAGTTAACAGAGTTGTGGCCTAATTAAACCCCTTTCCTTGCATCTTGTCATTCTTTCTGCATGGCTGGGTCAAATCTCTGTGGGTAAGACATTATAAGATGGGAAAATAAGATGGCCATATATACAATCTAACACCAAAGATGCAATATTTTATAATGTAGAGATATTGTCAAAGAGCTGTTGCTAGTTCCTCTCACTGGCAGCGTTATATTCTTGTTCCAAAGAGCTAGAAAGTCCTGAATAAAAATGCAGGAAATAAATAATGCAATTTTAACCCTAAACTGGTACATGCTTCCAAGACAGACAATCTAAAAGTTATTATTCACTATAGCATCTATCATTCTGACACTCTCATGGTCAGGGGATATACAATCAGGCTATGAAACATTTACATTATTCTCAGACTCCCTTCACATAAAGAGACCTATATATCATTCATTTTATTTTATTTTTTAATCTCATTTTCTCTCCTTTAATCTTCTTACTGGCTGTTTGGATCTTTTACTTCAGTATCCCAAAAAGGGAGAGGGAGAGGGTCTAAAGCATTATTATCACAGCTCACCCACCCCACTCCCCAACCTCTGCCCCCACTCTACTGCTCTGTTAATGTTTATTTCTGTCCTTGTAACATGCATTGGTTATGACAGAGGTAGCCAACCGGCGGCTCCAGAGCTGCATGCGGCTCTTCAGTAGATAATATGCAGCACAGGCCAGGAGCCGACTCTGGGGGAAAATGGTGGGTGCTCAGCACGCACTGCGATCACTGTCAGCCTCCCATACCCCCTCCGCACCCCCCCATCAGCGCCTCCCCCTCCCTCCCACACGCCGCGATCAGCCGTTTCGCAGCATTGAGGCGGCTCTGGGAGGGAGAGGGAGGAGCAAGGACAAGGCACCCAGCCCCCCTCCCTTCACCGCAGAGCCTCCTCAACGCTGCAAATCAGCTGATTGCAGCAGGTGAGAGGCGCTGGGGGAGGGAGGAGCGAGGACCCAGTGCACAGCCTCCCCCTTCCCCTTCCCCAGTGCCGCCTCTTCCGTCCCCTTGTCTCCCGCCTGCTACCATCAGCTGTTTCACACCCGCAGGATGCCCTGGGAGGGGGAGGGGGAGCGGGAGCAGTGAGGACACAGCTTACTGGGGGAGGGGGCAGAATGGGGCGGGAAGAGACAGGGAGGGAGTGGGAACTTAGTGAAAGGGGTGGAGTGGGAGGCAGAGCCTGGGTCAGAGCCAGGGGTCCAGCAACCCTTGGCTAGAGCCTGTGTCTCCTTGAATAAAGTACACGGTGACTAGCTGGTGTGGAAATTTTTAATCACAATTTTTCTTACACCATCTAACGGAAGGCAAGTGCAAACAGAAAGAAAATACACAGATGAAAATTGAGGCTTTCAACAGGAGTGGGAGAATAAGTACTTTTCCACTGAATGTAATGGTAAGGCCATGTGTCTTCTTTGCATGATTTGTGTATCTCAGTTCAAATCTTCAAACTTGTAGATCATTTCACTTCTAGCCACACACATATGGATCAAGAATTCCCACAAGGTTCTGAACTCCGCACTTTAAAACTGAAAACTCTGAAAAAAAACAAACAGATGTAGAAGCCCAGTTCTTCACCAGATTTGCCAACCAATCGCAGACTGTAACGTTAGCCTCCTATTACATGGCCTGGCAAATAGCCCATGCAAAAAAGTCCTACTCTGAAGGCGAGTTTATAAAAATGTGCCTCACTGATGTGATTTCAATCCTGTTACCAGAGAATAAGAATCTACTGAAGAAAATTTCTGGCCTGCAGCTTTCATGCCACACAATAGAATGCAGAATCTCCGACCTGAACAGAGACATCAAATCACAACTGCACTTGCAACTTCAGCAGTATGAATATTTGAGCATCACTATGGAGAAGTTGTGCGATGTACAGGATAAACCTCAATTACTGGCATTTGTCCAGACTGTGTCTGACTCCTCGATATCATGCCACTAAAGGACAGAACTCATGGACAAGATCTAAAGGAGGCATAGATGTTGCAAAACACCACTTCCCTTTACAGAAGCTCACTACCATTGCAACGGATGGGGCTCGGTCCACGTGGTGGTCTGTGAATGGTTTAGTAGGGCTTTGTAATTCTGACGAGATCTTTCTTGAATTTTGGACATTTCACTGTATTATTAATTGGGAGCAACTGACATCTAAAAATCTCAAATTTGATCACATCATGAAACCTGTCTTGCACATTGTGAATTTCATTCACTCAAACGCACTCAATTACAGACAATTTCAAAATCTAAATCGAAGAACCGGATGAAGACTACTTCTCTGCTGATTTTCCATTTCACTGCACAGTTCAATGGATCTCGAGAGGTAAAGGTATTTCCTATTTTTTCGAGCTCCTGGAACCAATAAAATTGTTTATGGAATACACTCTGAGCTTACAGATCCTGGGGGGGTTCTAGACTTGGCATTTCTTGCAGACATGCTGCTGCACAGAGCCATCCTTAGGCTTAAGCAGCGTACGCGGCTGCATAGCGCACCCGAAAATGTGGGGCACCCCTGGGTCTTTGTGTCCATCCTCCCGCCTCTTCCTATCCCTGTTCTGACCCTTCCTGCAAGCTCCCACCACAGCTGGCTGCTGCAGCCTGGTGAGTCTTCCTCAGGAGGGGATCTAGTACTTAAAAGTGAAAAAGCCTTCCAGCCTGCCAGACCTATTAGCACAACATTGAAACTGTTAAAGAGCCATTCAAGTGGTAATTGTGGCACCTTAGAGACTAACCAATTTATTTGAGCATGAGCTTTCGTGAGCTACAGCTCACTTCATCGGATGCATACTGTGGAAATTGCAGAATATCATTATTATATACACAGACACCATGAAACAATACCTCCTCCCACCCCACTCTCCTGCTGGTAATAGATAAGCTATTACCAGCAGGAGAAAGCTCACGAAAGCTCATGCTCAAATAAATTGGTTAGTCTCTAAGGTGCCACAAGTACTCCTTCTCTTTTTGCGAATACAGACTAACACGACTGTTACTCTGAAACCTGTCAAGTGGTAATGAAGTCATTTAACAGGCATTTGCCAACCCCCAGGTATATACTGTCAGTTTCTGAATTTACTGACAAAAACAGTTGTGCATTACTGTAATATACTCAGAACATGTTAGTCTACAGGACTTTAGTTTAAAATTTGCTTTAAAAATATTTCATTAGTGTGTTGCTGAAGATTATAAAATCACATCTCTAAAAAATCCTTGTATAGATTTTTAAATGCACAATCTGAGTATTCATCTTTAGCCTTAAATGCTTCGATCTTCAGACATAGTTTTTTAAATAAATCGTTCAAAAGACCACCCTTATCTAAAATACACATGCAAGCCCAGGCTGCTGTCAGGCATTGGGGCACCAGTTTAATACTACTGCATAGGGCCCCATAAATCCTCAGGACAGCCCTGCTGCTATATATATATATATACACACACACACACACACACACACACACACACACACACACCCCTATATAATCATTACATAATACTGTGGCTCTTTGGTAACGTACATTGGTAAATTCTGGCTCCTTCTCAGGCTCAGGTTGGCCACCCCTGAGTTATGAGGACATTTCTCCGCCTGCCACTGATCAGCATGGTGCTATAAGACATTCACTGCTATAAACTGTCTTTGCCTTACTGCTAGCACACAGCAATAAATCGCAATTTGCTCTAGAATAGAAGACTCTCTACTTTATCCTCATCATGAGACTCAACCTAGTAGATTATTATTAAACTTTATTAGAGATGACCCATGGCAACAATATTCAGATTTGGATTAGGAATCTGGTTTCTGAATTCATGGCCTAACTGAAGGACTAGAGTCTGGGTTCAAAAATCTGGCAAGACGTTCTCAGGAGATATTGATCCCTAATGGCAGAAGTGGTATATGATTATTTTATAAGATTTTCATAGCTTAAATAGAAATGTCATCTCAGCCATTTCCACAAGATTACTGCCTTTGGATCACATTCAAATTGGATTCCCTTACATAAGTCCCTTCTGGTTACAGAAACTAGTGAATCAAACTCATAAGGGTGCTCTGGGATACAAATTCACCTCCATCCTACCACCTGTCAAAAAAATTAAATAATTGGAAGAGTTTTGGATAAGACATTCCCGTTTGGGCCCACCAACAGTTAAAATCCAACTAGATCATTATCACTATTAGCATAGTTAACAAATCAAATTTCACTCTGAATAAAATGAATTGTTGACAATCACTGAATTACTTTCAAATATCGTATGCAAAAGTTCCAGATACTGGCAAACTATACGAAAACTAAAGAACAAAAACATCTACATCTTGAGACATACATTCAGATGGTCAGAAGAATAAAGGATTCTAGTAATTTTTTTTTATTTTTTTTAGTAATAGTGATTTTTTTTTCTACTCAGTGTGCGATGGTTCATCTACACCAGGCGTGGGCAAACTTTTGGGCCCAAGGGCCACATCTGGGTATAGAAATTATATGGCGGGCCATGAATGCTCATGAAATTGGGGTTGGGGTATGGAAGGCGGTGCGGGCTCCAGGGTGGGGCCAGAAATGAGTTCAGGGTGCAGGAGGGGGCTCCAGGCTGGGGCGGGGGGGGGGGGGAGGTGAGGGCTCCCTTTGGGGGTGCAGGCTCTTGGGTGGGACTGAGGTTCAGGGGTTTGGGTGCAGGAGGGTGCTCAGGATTGGGACCGAGGGTTTGGAGGGGGATCAGGGATGTGTCAGGGGGCTGGTGCGCAGGGGGGTGGCTCAGAGGTGCAGGCTCCGGATGGCACTTACCTCAAGCAGCTCCCGGAAGCAGCGGCATGTCCCCCCTCTGGCTCCCACGTGGAGGCACGCCAGGTGACTCTGCCCCGTCCCCAGGCTCCTCCCCCAGCTCCCATTGGCTGCAGTTCCCGGCCAATGGGAGCTGTGGGGGCAGCACTTGGGCTTAGGCTATGCTGCCCCTATCTGTAGGAGCTGAAGCGGGGACATGCCGCTGCTTCCAGGAGCCACGCAGAGCGGCCCCAGACCCAGCTCCTCAGCTTGAACACAGGAGCGGGGCAAGCCCAAGACCCCGTTCCCCAGCGGGAGCTCGAGGGCTAGATTAAAACCACTGGTAGGCCAGATGCGGCCCACGGGCTGTAGTTTGCCCACCCCGATCTACACCCTTCACAGTTTTGCTCACTTATTTAAATAGAAATAGGCATCTTGTCATCTAGAAGTATCAGTACAATTTTCAACTTTGTATAGGAAATAAGAGGTGAAAAAAAAATTTAACAACCACACCACACTACCCCATGCTATTACTGATGCACACTGCATGTCTCTTTTAGAAGAGTCTTACCTCCCCACCAACACCCCCACATGGCAATAAAAAGATGTACAAATATTGACGATATGGGCAGAAAAGCTTACAGTGCACTTTGCCAGATGTTCCTTACATTATTGAAAAAAATCTCTTAGATCTCTGCTTCAGAATAATTATTCATAGACTGTTCAGTCCTCTATATACAACTCCACTGACAAGCAATTAATCCCTACATCAAACAACTCTAATAATCATTTATATTGCTATGTTCATCCCTCTTCATTTGCAGCAAAAACAGAACATTGTACTCCAGCATTTATGTACCATTTAATAATTTTATACATGCATACTAATACATAGGTAAAATCATCATATCACCTATGAGCAAACATTTTTCACAAAATGATCATTCCATATCTGACCTTGTTGGATCATATTAAAGAAGTTCTGTATTAAAATCACAAATGAGTTTGATTCCCCATAGTTTAAATTCCAGGGTATTACTAATTAAGAAGTCTCTTGGTTTTGGTACTGTTTCTCTCCCTCTATGTGTGAAACTTGCAAGCTGCTAATTGTGTTAGTACATTCTAAGACAGAGTCTGTTCTCAAAGCAATTCACAGAGAGAGAGAGACTCAAAGCAATACTCTAACAACAGAAACAGCACCCAGAGACTGCCCGCCCTTTTGTTGTATTAACAATTGTGATTAAAATAGAGATAGAGGATGTATGTGGATGGATGCTTGGTGTGGATAATAACTGAATGATCAGGGAGGTGCCAGCCTAAGAATCCAGTGTCCATCGGCTGAAGAAGGCGTCAAGTGGAAATAACCAGAGGACCCCCGGAGGGCAGACTGGAATCCACCCAACAGCCTCAAGAATGGGAGAACCAAAGAACAAGATAACATCTAGCAGCACGGAGCCATCAGGAATGGGCCATCTGCTGATTGATTCAGCAACAGCATGATGAAGCAATTCCCGCAGACTGGCCTAGGAAGAAATTCCTATAAAAAGAGACTCTAAAAAGTGAGAACTTTGGGGTCTGATTCTGCAAAGCAACTTCCAGGAGCATCAGATGAGCATCTGACAAGGCCCTGCTCCCTCCTCATGTCCAGGCCACCTGGCCAGTGGCTTGGCATGAGCAACTCTAAGGCTGGTAACTATGATAACAACCTTGCAGAACCTGTGTGTGTGTGTGTGTTTGTGTGTGTATATGAATGTGTGAATAAATATGAGATTGAATGGAATGTTATAGCTATAACTAACTGCTTACTATGATAACAACCTTGCAGAACCTGTGTGTGTGTGTGTGTGTGTGTGTATGTGAATAAATATGAGATTGAATGGAATGTTATAGCTGTAACTAACTGCTTACTATGATTCTTTCTGTATTCACAATAAATGTGGTATTTTGCCTTTTTCCCTTTAATAAGATCCTGCTGGTTTTTATTTTATTGGTATAACAACCTCTCTGTCCTGTTCCTCAAAGCAAATATGAACACCACCTTCAAAAGATCAGCCTACAAGCTTAAAATAATAACTTTGTTATACTCTAAAAATCATGGTCTTAATAAAGACACTGCATTTGTGTCTTATTACAACAATCTGTAACCCACTAACTCCCCACCCCCCTTTTTTTTCCTGTCTTATGGCTGCAGTGGTGTTAACAGGCTACTTCAGCCTGAATGATACCTCAGAATAAGTGTTCGATACTTATGCTAAACAAGTTGTTCCACCTTGTATTTAGCTATGACACTTTGAACACCTTTCCCAGAACCGAGAAAGAGTTCTGTGTAACTCAAAAGCTTCTCTCTTTCACCAACAGAAGTTGGTCCAGTAAAACATATTACCTCACCCACTTTGCCTCTTAATATCTGGGGACCAACAAGGCTACAACACTGCAAACAACAAAAGATATCTAATGAATGGAATTTCCTCCCAATTAAATGTTTGTCTTCATATCCTGTCTTGTACATCTTGCCATATAGCCTTGCCTCACCACTGCCTTCCATTAACACACTGATTCACATAGCCAAAACAAACATCTATTTAGAAACAGAAATATAAGACAGGAAGGACTTAGTTCCAGCAATGCCTGCAATGCTCTGTAATCAAAGGAAATTGACTTACCTGAGCCCAACAGAGGATCCCTGTTCAATGATCCATTTTTTATACTTTCACAGCAGGCACTCTGAATTATTTGTGAATAATTTAGATGCAAATAGATACTAAAATAAATAATATCCTTATTCAATTATTTCCTTACGGAAGAGAGTCACAACATTGAACAGTTTTGATATGAAAACCAGTCAACCATTTTCAAATCTTTCTTCTACTGACAGTCTAGATCTGCACTGCATGTTTTCCTAAGCAGAATCTCTTCCTTTCCCACAAAAGAACATGTTTTTAGTGTAAAAATATTTATATTCTTAATTAATTACTACTCTTCAGAAGCGATTTCTAGCTGCAGCATTTCCCGAATCTTGGATTTCCAATTCTCCAAGACTTTTAAACAATGACCAATATACATCATCTTGGAAAGAACTAACAAAAAAACAAAATCCTAAACATTTCTACAATTACCAGGGGTTAGAAGGGCCAAACATTTACATTTACCAGTTTTAAAAGACCGGATAGATGAATAGTACCTTGCGCAAGGAACACATTTGCTGTACCTTACTCCTTTAGTAACTAATGGGACCACCATAGAAGAAGGTGCTAACTCAATATAAGGTTATCAGAATCTTAGCTAAAAATTTGTTTGTTGTGTTTGTCTGGGTTTTTTTAAAACAAGAAAAGAAAAGAGAAAGATGAGAGAATATATATGAACAGAAAATGGCTTTAGATGAAAGCATACAAATACCACAAATATATCTAAGTTATGAGGAACATGGATGTTTATTTTTATACGGCCTACATATTTTTATAGGTTTCTATGCATCACATAAAACACGGCATATCATACACCCAGTATACATTTTTAGGTCATCATTAGAATTAGCTGAACTGTTCACAACATGTGTTACAAATTAAGCTGTTTTTGTGTTTGGGGAGTATTTTAAATTATCCTGAATTTTGTAATTGCATTTGTTATTCCTATTTTTTCCACTAGATACTTTTGCAGGAGATAATGCCTGCTTTTTGTTTACAATGTCACCTGAAAGTGACAACAGGCATTCACATGGCACTGTTCTAGCAGTGCTGCAAGATATTTACATGCCAGATGTGCTAAAGATTCATATGTCCCTTCATGCTTCAACCACCATTCCAGGGGACATGCATCCATGCTGATCATTGGTTCTGCTTGATAATGATCCAAAGCAGGGCACACCAAGGCATGTTCATTTTCATCATCTGAGTCAGATGCCACCAGCAGAAGGTTGATTTTTTTTTTTTTTTGGTGGTTTGGGTTCTGTAGTTTCTGCATCGGAGTGTTCCTCTCTTAAGACTTCTAAAAGCATGCTCCACACCCCGTCCTGATCAGATTTTGGAAGGCACTTCAAATTCTTAAATCTTGGGTCGAGTGCTGTAACTATTGTGACATTGCACTCTATAGGATTTTATGAAAATATGCTAATGAGTGTGAATATAATGTAACTAGAATATGCTTCATGCAAAAGGGCTCTTGTAAGGTATCATTACAAAGCTTATAATCTACTGAGTGTGGTCATCCTATCTGTATAAATGTATCACTTGTTTCTGAAACTAGAAATATGAAATATAACTCTGAGGGCCTATTGTAATTATGCAAAGTGTGGGCAATTAATGGTGGTTTGGAATCTTGATGGCTCCCATCAACTAGGACAATTGACCGTAGATGGCTCTGTTTACTTGTGAGTCTTCCTGTGCACCTCTGTGCTGGCAAGTGGGTAATGAATTCTTACAGTGACATGTGATCTTGTCAGCTGAACTGGAATCCATCTTTAACCTGGTGCTTTTCCATTTAGAAGGAGGGGTGGGAACCCAGAGGGGTACAAAGGATTCCTGCCTTGTGCAAAAGATATATACGGGGGTGGAACCGAACAAAGGGGGCTGCAATCATGAGAAATCCCCTACCTACCACCTGAGCTGGAACAAGAGCTGTAGCAGGGGAAAGAATTGTGCCCAGACTAGGAAGGCGTCCAGTCTGTGATAGAAACGTACTGGAACGTCTCTGAGGGTGAGATTTCAGCTCTAATCACTTTTTTACTGTATTACGCTTAGACTTGCATGTTTTGTTTTATTTTGCTTGGTAATTCACTTTGTTCTGTCTGTTATTACTTGGAACCACTTAAATCCTACTTTTTGTATTTAATAAAATGACTTTTTACTTATTAATTAACCCAGCGTATGTATTAATACCGGGGGGAGTTTACCCTGTATAAGCTTTATACTGGGTATAAGTGATTTATTTGGGGTTTGGACCCCATTAGGAGCTGGGCATCTGAGTGCTGTAGACAGGAGCACTTAAGCTGTTTTCAGTTAAGCCTGCAGCTTTGGGGGGGATGTTGTTCAGACCTGGGTCTGTGTTTGTAGCAGGCTAGCGTGTCTGGCTCAAACCAGGCAGGGCACTAAAGTCCCAAGCTGCCAGGGAAAATGGGCTTAGAGATAGTCTCAGCACATCAGTTGGCAATTTCCAAGGTGGGTTCTGTGATCTAACCCATCACAACTATCTTTAGAAATCTCACTTTCTTGGTACCTTCTTTGTGTTTTGTCAAATCTGCAGTGAGAGTGTTCTTAAAATGAACAAGATGTGCAGGGTCATCATCGGAAACCGCTATAACATGAAATATATGGCAGAATGCAGGTGTAAAACAGACCAGGGGACATACAATTCTCCCCCAAGGAGTTCAGTCACAAATTTAATTAACACATTTTTTTAAATAAACATCAGCATGGAAGCACGTCCTCTGGAATGGTGGCAGAAGCATGAAGGGACATATGAATCTTAAGCGCATCTGGCACGTAAATACCTTGCAATGCCAGCTACAAACGTGCCATGTGAACGTCTGTTCTCACTTTCAGGTGACATTTTAAATAAGAAGCAGGCAGAATTATCTCCCACAAATGTAAACAAATTTGTTTCTCTTAGAGATTGGCTGAACAAGAACTAGGACTGAGTGGACTTGTAGGCGCTAAACTTTTACATTGCTTTGTTTTTGAGTGCAGTTGTGTAACAAAAAAAAATCTACATTTGTAAGTTGTGCTTTCATGATAAAGAGATTGCACTACAGTACTTGTATGAGGTGAATTGAAAAATACTATTTCTTTTATCATTTTTACTGTGAAAATATTTGTAATAAAATAATATAAAGTGAGTACTGTACACTTTGTATTCTGTGTTGTAACTGAAATCAATATATTTGAAAATGTAAAAAAAATCCAAAATGGTTAATAAATTTTAATTGGTATTTACTGTTCAACAGTGCAATTAAAACTATGATTAATCTTTTTGAATTAATCGTGGGAGTTAACTGCGATGAAGCGACAGCCCTAACATAAACCCTGATACAGATGTGGGGACCTGCATGAAAAACCTCCTAAGCTTATCTTTACCAGCTTAGGTCAAAACTTCCCCAAGGTACAAAATATTCCACCCTTTGTCCTTGGATTGGCCGCTACCACCACCAAATAAATACTGGTTACTGGGGAAGAGCTGTTTGGACACGTCTTTCCCCCCAAAATACTTCCCAAAACCCTGCACCCCACTTCCTGGACAAGGTTTGGTAAAAAGCCTCACCAATTTGCCTAGGTGACTACAGACCCAGACCCTTGGATCTTAAGAACAATGAACAATCCTCCCAACACTTGCACCCCCCCTTTCCAGGGAAATGTTGGATAAAAAGCCTCACCAATTTGCATAGGTGACCACAGACCCAAACCCTTGGATCTGAGAACAATGAAAAAGCATTCAGTTTTCTTACAAAAAGACTTTTAATAGAAATAGAAGTAAATAGAAATAAAAAAAAAGATCCCCCCTGTAAAGTCAGGATGGTAGATACCTTACAGGGTAATTAGATTCAAAACATAGAGAATCCCTCTAGGCAAAAAACCTTAAGTTACAAAAAAGATACACAGACAGAAATAGTTATTCTATTCAGCACAATTCTTTTCTCAGCCATTTAAAGAAATCATAATCTAACGCATACCTAGCTAGATTACTTACTAAAAGTTCTAAGGCTTCATTCCTGGTCTATCCCCGGCAAAGACAAAATATAGACAGACACACATACCCCCTTTGTTTCTCTCCCTCCTCCCAGCTTTTGAAAGTATCTTGTCTCCCCATTGGTCATTTTGGTCAGGTGCCAGCGAGGTTACCTTTAGCTTCTTAACCCTTTACAGGTGAGAGGAGATTTCCTCTGGCCAGGAGGGATTTTAAAGGGGTTTACCCTTCCCTTTATGTTTATGACACGCCCCCCAAATCTCAGCTAGGGTGAAACACTGGCTGGGATTTCTTCCTGGAGCTCTAGGAAAAACAGAGTTAATAAGACACATGCATCTCTAAATATACTACCAAGTACATAAAAACTAACAATATTTTCTACATCTCAAGGACGATTTTAACCAGTTGATTCTGGGACGCTTTCACGGGAGAGTGCATCAGCCACTTTGTTAGAAGCTCCTGAGATGTGTTGGATGTCGAAATCAAAATCTTGGAGAGCTAAACTCCACCGAAGAAGTTTTTTGTTAGTTTCTTTGACGGTGTGAAGCCACTTCAGTGCAGCATGGTCGGTTTGCAGGTGGAAACGCCGTCCCCAAACATATGGGCGCAGCTTTTCCAGAGCGTAGACAATGGCGTAACATTCTTTTTCAGTGATTGACCAGTTGCTTTCCCTCTCAGACAGTTTTTTGCTGAGAAACACTACAGAGTGAAATTCTTGATCAGGTCCTTTCTGCATTAAAACTGCTCCCACACCACGCTCGGACGCATCTGTGGTTACTAGGAACGGTTTGTCAAAGTCTGGGGCCCTTAGTACAGGGTCAGACATGAGTGTCGCTTTAAGCTTGTTAAAGGCCTTCTGACACTTTTCGGTCCACTGAACAGCATTTGGCTGTTTCTTTTTGGTTAGGTCTGTCAGTGGGGCGGCGATTTGGCTGTATTGTGGTACAAATCGTCTGTAATAACCGGCCAAGCCTAAGAAGGATTGAACCTGTTTCTTTGACTTTGGGACAGGCCACTTTTGGATAGCATCCACTTTGGCCTGTAGGGGGCTGATAGTTCCTTGACCCACCTGGTGTCCAAGGTAAGTCACTCTGTTTAGGCCTATTTGACACTTCTTAGCCTTAACAGTTAGTCCTGCCTCCCTTATGCGCTCAAGGACTTTTTGTAGATGTTCCAGGTGGTCTGCCCAGGAATCCGAAAATATGGCCACATCGTCAAGGTAGGCGACTGCATATTCTCCTAATCCCGCTAGGAGACCATCTACAAGTCTTTGGAAGGTGGCGGGTGCATTTCGCAGCCCGAAAGGGAGTACATTAAATTCATACAGCCCGAGATGTGTGGTGAAGGCTGACCTTTCCTTGGCAGATTCATCTAGCGGTACCTGCCAGTACCCCTTGGTTAAGTCCAAGGTAGAGATGAACTGGGCCCGTCCCAGTTTCTCTAATAGTTCATCTGTGCGTGGCATTGGATAGTTGTCTGGGCGAGTTACAGCATTTAGCTTACGGTAGTCCACGCAAAAACGTATTTCCCCATCTGGTTTGGGAACTAGAACCACTGGAGATGCCCATGCATTTTCAGAGGGGCGGATTACACCCATCTGTAACATATCCTGGATCTCCCGTTCTATAGCAGTTTTAGCTTGAGGAGACACCCGGTAAGGTTGGACTCTAATTGGGCGAGCATTACCTGTGTCAATGGAGTGGTATGCCCGTTCAGTCAGTCCTGGGGTGGCTGAGAACATTGGCGCGTAGCTAGTGCACAGCTCCTGGATCTGCTGTCGCTGCATACGCCCAAGGGTCATGGAGAGGTTCACCTCTTCCACACCACCAGCACATTTCCCTTCGTAGTAGACACCTTCAGGCCAGTCAGCGTCGTCTCCTCCCTGGGCTGTAAACTGACAAACCTTTAATTCTCTGGAATAAAAGGGCTTTAGAGAATTAATATGGTACACCTTAGGCTTTCGGTTGGAGGTGGGGAATGCTATGAGATAATTAACAGCTCCCAGGCGCTCCTGGACCGTGAATGGCCCTTCCCACGATGCTTCCATTTTATGGGCCTGGAGCGCCTTTAAGACCATGACCTGGTCCCCCACTTTGAAGGAACGCTCTCTGGCATGTTTATCATACCAGGCTTTTTGCTCTTTTTGAGCATCCTGTAAGTTTTCTTTAGCAAGGGCTAAAGAGGTTCGGAGGGTGTTTTGTAGGTTGGTTACAAAGTCCAGAATGTTAGTTCCTGGAGAAGGTGTAAGTCCCTCCCATTGCTGCTTCACCAACTGCAATGGCCCCTTAACCTCACGGCCATATACAAGTTCAAATGGGGAAAACCCTAAACTGGGGTGTGGTACAGCTCTGTAGGCAAAGAGCAACTGCTGCAACACTAGGTCCCAATCATTGGAGTGCTCATTTACGAATTTACGTATCATGGCCCCCAAAGTTCCACTAAACTTCTCCACCATGCCATTTGTTTGATGGTGGTAAGGAGTGGCAACCAAGTGATTTACCCCATGAGCTTCCCAAAGGTTTTTCATAGTTCCTGCCAGGAAATTAGTCCCTGCATCTGTGAGGATGTCGGAGGGCCAACCTACCCTGGCAAAAATGTCTGCTAGTGCCTGGCACACACTTTTAGCCCTGGTGTTGCTTAGAGCTACTGCTTCCGGCCATCGGGTGGCAAAATCCATGAAAGTCAGTATGTACTGCTTTCCTCTGGGTGTCTTTTTCGGAAAAGGACCCAGAATATCCACAGCTACTTGCTGAAATGGAACTTCAGTGATGGGGAGTGGCTGGAGAGGGGCTTTGACCTGGTCTTGGGGCTTTCCCACTCTTTGGCACACCTCACAAGACTGGACATAGGTAGAAACATCCTTGCCCATTCCCTCCCAGTGGAATGATCCCCCCCAAACGGTCTTTGGTCCTGTTCACCCCAGCATGGCCACTAGGGTGATCATGGGCTAAGCTCAAGAGCTTGGCCCGGTATTTAGTTGGAACTACCAACTGTCTCTGAGGATGCCAGTCTTCCTGGTGTCCACCAGAAAGAGTTTCCTTGTATAAAAGTCCTCTTTCTACAACAAACCTGGATCGATTAGAAGAGCTGAGAGGCGGTGGGTTGCTCCGTGCCGCCGTCCAAGCTCTCTGGAGGCTTTCATCTGCTTCCTGTTCGGTCTGGAACTGTTCCCTTGATGCTGGAGACATCAGTTTCTCATTGGATTGTGGACCTAGGCTTGGTCCCTCTGGAAGCGATATAGGGGACGGGGCTGTTTCTGTTGGCTGTGAACCGCTCTCCGCTGGTGCACTATGTTGGGATTCAGGCTCCGGCTGAGCCTCTTGTGTCAGGTTATCGGCTGCTGCCGGTTCAGGGTCGGTGGGGCCCTCTGGTGTTGAGGTTGCAAATACTGGATTCAGTGCTGGCAATGGGTCTGGTGTTGGTTGTTCGGCTGGTTCCGGTTCTGGGACTGGTTCCGTCTGGGTCTCTGGGACTGGATCCACTACTGCTGTTGCAGACATTGGTCTGGGGTCCGGGTCCATCACCTCTGACCGGGTCCTGATAGAAGTTTCCGGAACAGAGCTAGGCCTCACGGCTTGTTTAGCCTGGCTGCGGGTGACCGTTCCCACCCTCTTGGCCTGCTTCACATGATTGGCCAAGTCTTCCCCCAACAGCATGGGGATGGGATAATCATCATAGACTGCAAAAGTCCATGTTCCTGACCAGCCCTTGTACTGGACAGGCAACTTGGCTGTAGGCAAATTGAAAGAGTTGGACTTGAAGGGTTGAATCGTCACTTGGATCTCTGGGTTGATTAAATTGGGGTCCACTAAGGAAGCATGGATAGCTGACACTTGTGCTCCGGTGTCCCTCCACGCGGTGACCTTCTTCCCGCCCACACTCACAGTTTCCCTCCGCTCCAAGGGTATCTGGGAGGTATCTGGGCCTGTGGACCTCTGGTGTGATTCCGGTGCAATGAACTGTAATCTGTTGGGGTTCTTGGGGCAGTTGGCCTTTACATGCCCCAGCTCGTTACATTTAAAACATCGTCCAGCTGACGGGTCACTGGGGCAAGGAGGGTTGCTGGAGAACGGGGTGGTGGGACGATAAGGGGTCTGGAGGGTTCTTTGGGAGGTAGGTGGGGCTTTGGGCGGCCCCCGGTAATAGGGTGTGGTCTGGGGTTGTCCCTTCTGGTCTCCGCTCCAACTGCGACCAGTTTTTTTCTTCTCTGCCACCTCCACCCATCTGGCTCCAATCTCTCCTGCCTCGATTACAGTTTTGGGCTTCCCATCTAGGATGTACCTTTCTATTTCTTCAGGAACACCCTCTAAGAATTGTTCCATTTGCATTAGGAAGGGCAAATTTACTGGAGATTCAACACTTGCTCCGGATATCCAGGCATCCCAATGTTTCACAATGTGGTAGGCATGTCGGGTAAATGACACGTCTGGTTTCCACCTTAGGGCTCTGAACCTCCGACGAGACTGCTCGGGTGTTATCCCCATTCTGACTCTCGCCTTGGATTTAAACAGTTCATACTTGTTCATGTGTTCTTTAGGCATTTCAGCTGCCACCTCAGCTAAGGGTCCACTGAGCTGCGGCCTCAGCTCTACCATGTATTGGTCAGTAGAGATGTTGTACCCAAGGCAGGCCCTTTCGAAGTTTTCTAGGAAGGCCTCAGTATCATCGCCTGCCTTGTAGGTGGGGAACTTTCTGGGATGGGAAGTGGTACTTGGAGAAGGATAGCTAGGGTTTGTTGGGATATTCTGCTGAGCCTTTATCTTCTCTATCTCCTCCACATACTTCCTCTCTTTTTCCTTCTCCTCCAGTTCTTTGTCCCTTGCTTCCATAGCTCTCCTGTGAGCAGCCGCTTGGTGGTGTTCTGCCTCTTTCGCTGCCTCTTTCGCTGCCTCCCTTTCTTGTTCCTTCTCCTCCTTCTTCAGCCGCATGAGTTCTATCTGTCTTTCATGTTCCCTTTGTCTTTCCTCAGCCTGAAATCTGGCTAATTCCAGCCGTAGTCGAGCCGCAGATTTTGTCATTCTAACCTCTCTGTTTTTAACTAACTTTACACCCGAGGTTTAGAAATAAACAAAAAAACTTGGCTGTAAAATTTTGCTGTGCTGGAATAGAATACCTATTCTCTGATAGTGATTGTCAGCCTACAGAAAAAGACAATTCCCTTGTCTCTGCTCTGGGCCCAAATCAAAGCAAAAAACTTCCAACTACTTGGAAACCTGTTTACCCAGCCCAAAGGAAAAAAACAAGTTTCCTTTTTAAACTTGTGCTCCTTGTAAAACTCAAAATCCCCCCCCCCCAAAAAACCCCTGCCACTTTTGTCTCCAGGCAAATGGGTAGAACACCCCCCCTTCTATTTACTTTTAGGGAAAAAAAAACAAAACTCTGGGTTGGAAGACTGTGAATTTCCCTGAAGGAGTTAAGTACCCTGCCTCCAGGCAAAGAAAACCTGCAATTCACAAAGATAATCCCCTTTTGTCTCTACTTGGCCACAAAGCAGAGAAAAACAAGCTGCTTTCTGGATTTCCTTTCCAAAGGAAAAAAAATCTCTTTTTAAAATCTGTATTTCTAGTTCAAAAAAATCTCAACTGGATCTCAAAATGATTTCAGGTTAATCCCACCACGCTGCCACCATGTCAAGGTTCCTCCCCCACTCTGAACTCTAGGGTACAGATGTGGGGACCTGCATGAAAAACCTCCTAAGCTTATCTTTACCAGCTTAGGTCAAAACTTCCCCAAGGTACAAAATATTCCACCCTTTGTCCTTGGATTGGCCGCTACCACCACCAAACAAATACTGGTTACTGGGGAAGAGCTGTTTGGACACGTCTTTCCCCCCAAAATACTTCCCAAAACCCTGCACCCCACTTCCTGGACAGGGTTTGGTAAAAAGCCTCACCAATTTGCCTAGGTGACTACAGACCCAGACCCTTGGATCTTAAGAACAATGAAAAAGCATTCAGTTTTCTTACAAAAAGACTTTTAATAGAAATAGAAGTAAATAGAAATAAAAAAAAAAGATCCCCCCTGTAAAGTCAGGATGGTAGATACCTTACAGGGTAATTAGATTCAAAACATAGAGAATCCCTCTAGGCAAAAAACCTTAAGTTACAAAAAAGATACACAGACAGAAATAGTTATTCTATTCAGCACAATTCTTTTCTCAGCCATTTAAAGAAATCATAATCTAACGCATACCTAGCTAGATTACTTACTAAAAGTTCTAAGGCTTCATTCCTGGTCTATCCCCGGCAAAGACAAAATATAGACAGACACACATACCCCCTTTGTTTCTCTCCCTCCTCCCAGCTTTTGAAAGTATCTTGTCTCCCCATTGGTCATTTTGGTCAGGTGCCAGCGAGGTTACCTTTAGCTTCTTAACCCTTTACAGGTGAGAGGAGATTTCCTCTGGCCAGGAGGGATTTTAAAGGGGTTTACCCTTCCCTTTATATTTATGACAAACCCATTGACACAAATGTTCACAAACAGGAAAAACTCAAGGGGCTTGGACACAGACCGCAGAATTCAAATAAAAGTTTGCAAACTGTAGTATTGTAAGTGTATACAATAGAAATAGTTTATTTACCAAATTTGAAATTGTTCCCTGCAACGCATTGAGTCTTTTGGACATCCTGATGCTTATGAACAGAACACCAGATGATGATGACGATTTAGCATTTATGTGGGACAGCACCAAGAGGCCAAACGGTGGGGGCACTATTATGGTAAGCATAGTTCAGAAAGTTAATAGGAGTCCAAAGAACCTACAGTCTGAAAGACACAACATAGGTGAATGAGACAAACAGGTGGGTGGAGGGTATGCAGTAACAAAATTAAAAGGATATCTGCAATTCTCAGGAGCAATACTGTGATCATCTGTAGCAGACACTGCAACTCTGACAGCAAAAATACACTATGTAACATTGGCTAGAGCAGGGATCTCAAACTCAAATCACCACCAGGGTCACATGAGGACTAGTATATTGGCCTGAGGGCCGCATCACTGAAAACTTTTCATACGATACAAAAATATAGCCAAAAACGAAGAGTAATATAGTATGCTATTAAAAGTCAATGTATTAATTTTTTTAAAACTAATGTGAAAAGTCAGTGCTAATTTTGACAGTCATTTCATTTTTGGCCACTTAGCTGGCAGAGTTAATTTGTTAATTGTATGAGTTAAAATATTTTTCTGTCAGCCTGTGATGGGGTGTCCATCCCACACAAGCCCTGAGTGGGTAAATGTGGGCAAGAAAGGGCCAATTAACCTTATATGTTGTACCTGGAGGGAAGCCAGGGATTGATAAGAACTAATGGAAGATGAAGCCCAACAGGGGGAAGACCAGGGCTAGGATGATAAAGCCAGGAAGTGACAGCAGGAAGGAGGCTGCAGGGTGGAGGTCTGCAACAACTCCCTAGAGGGAAAGGGAGCTGGCTAGAGACAATGAGGTGGTCAAGAGGAGAGTGAACCCTGTAGTTCTGTCCTGGATTAGGGATTCTTACAAGATGCCTAAAAGGGTGGAGTACCCACAAGGAGGTGCGCCTGCGGTGAGTGGACCCCTTTAGACAGGTCTGCAAATGTACCTTGTAATTTCAGTCCAGCAGTGTTCTTTCTCACTTATGCTTCTTCACCAGTACTATATTCTGCAAATGGAATTTAGGATCTTGTTTAACTCCCATTGAAATCATTGGAAAGAATGCCATTGACTTCAATGGAGGTTGGATTAGACTCTTAGTCAAAAGTTCTGCTGATGATGCATAAACCAGAATAGCATACAGCTCATGCTCCCCCTCCCTGCCCCATTCCAACCCCTTCCCCAAATCCCCGCCCCGGCCCCACCTCTTCCCCTGGGCGCACCACATCTCCGATCCTCCCCCTCCCTCCTGGAAAGTCCTAAGTGCTGCCAAACACCTGTTTGGCGGCAGGAAGCACTGGGAGCTAGGTGGAGGAACAGGGATGCGGCGCGCTGGGGGGAGGAGCAGAGGGGTGGGAGTCGGCGCCTATGGCGGGCCGCAGGAAATAGCTCCGCGGACTGCATGTTTGAGACCTCTGGGCTAGAGGAAGGAAAATAAACCTGCTAGTCATATTCTCTGAGTTCCAGTCCCAGCTTCTGCCATTGACTTTTGTGAAAGTCACAATCTCTGTCTCAATTTCCCACCTAAATACGGTTATGGCAGTACTTGTCCTCTACACTTCCTCACCGGGTGTTGTGCGGATAATTAATTTTGTAAAATGCTTTGAAGAAAAAAATTCTAAAGTATTATTAAATTCTATTCTTTCCGCTCTCAAACTGATGCCAGATAGCCACTCAAAAGTATTGCGAGCAAATCATGATTAACACTGACAACATGATTAAATTAGTATGAAGCTCCCTGTCATAAATATATGCTGCATGGCTGGGGAGTTTCTGAGACAATACTGTAGTAGAATTCCAACAGCAACTACAGTGGATACAGAGCTCACATCTCTCATCCAGCCATCCTTTCCACACTCTGGCAACCCTCTTTGCTGGTAGAGGCACAATACTATTCCAGACACCGAATGTTGCTGCCATCACATCTTATGAGGTTATTAAATATTCATGCTAGCTATCTATCCAGGAGTCCTTCCACTGACTTTTCAGTGGGCTTTGGATTGGCCCCAAATACTGAAGGACTATTTTGTACTTGGCAAATATATTATTCACTAATATTCTCTATTAGCTTTTGAAACTTAATATAACTTTCTGTATGTGAGCCAAGATTTTTTGTTTATATATGTCCCAGTCTGATTCTTAACAGTGTGACCCTTTAATAAAATAATTGTAAAAATCTTAATTAACAGTATCCAAGTAATTATTTACCACCATTATAGTCCATGCAGAAAAAAATCCCTTAAGAATTATAGTTACTAAGTATTATTGCTTAAAAATCATAATGAACCATAAGTCCTTCAAGAGTAAATCAGTTACTAATGAATACAAAATTAACTTGAGTATTTATCTCTTCGGAACGGATGCTTTAAAACAAAAAACAAACAAAAGAACCCGTTCTACAGCTTGGTGCCCTTCAATAAAGTAGTTTAATGAGTCTAGTATAGAAAAAAGAGGAGGTGCTCTAAAATAAAACAAGGACAAAAAACTTCAGAAAAGAAAAACCTCTGGAAACACACAAGGCTTTAGTTCTCAGTAATTTTTTATCATTCACTCTTCATCACACCTGTGTTATTGAAAAGGGATAACAGCATAAGGCCACAATTGCTTGCATGGCATATTAAAAAAAAATTGAGAAGGTTAAATTAAATTCAACCCAGTAATATCACTGAACAAACAAGAGAGTGAAAGAAAGAAAAGAAACCCATAAAATTCTGAACATGAACAGCTTTCAGTAGGCTCTCTGAAGCCACCAACTAGTAGAATAAAATAGTGTCAGTGATATGAAATGAATTCACAAATATTTGTTTTTTTCTAAAAACCAGCCAATTGCGTTTCCTCTTATATTCTGGCAAAATCATTAGTTATTATAAATTTCTTACTGGGGAGGAAGAGGAATGGAATCCCCAAAACTTCTATTTTAGTATGAGAGTACTCTAGTCTCAGTAGCTCGTGCTGCTCAAGTTCAAGTTCTCACAAGACACGAGTGTCATTGGTGGGTATTTTTCCCACAAGAGTAACATTACATTCTCCCCCTTTTCTCACTCTCTTTCTTTTTCTTAAAGTACTGGCGTTTGGCTGATGTGGGCCCAGTAATACTAGCACTTCCTTTAGTGGCAAGCAAACCCCTTTTTCTTAATAGTTGCCATTTCAAAGTCAACCCAGACTATATATTATGTTAATCCATCCCTATTTTCTTATTTAGATTATTTTTGTACTGTAATTAAAATCAAAATGATATCTCCTACTTTTACTCATGAGAAATTCAGTCTGTCATATACACTGAATTGCATCTCGCTGTGCCAACACCTGTTGCCAGTGCTGGACAAAATATCTTAATGTTCACCAAATCAGTAAATTTGAAATGTGATGTACATAAAATAAGGTGCAGGAGGTATTTGGGAGACAGAACTAACAGCCTAATTCCACCTCTTGATATCCAAATAATTGGTGCGAGACACTACACTTAGTTACAAGAAGATAGGATTTAGGATACTAATTGCAGAGATGGATGAAAGGCTGAGAAAAGTATATTTACAAAGGAAGTATAGAATCCTAGAATATCAGGGTTGGAAGGGACCTCAGGAGGTCATTTAGTCCAACCCCTGCTCAAAGCAGGACCAATCCCCAGTTAAATTATCCCAGCCAGGGCTTTGTCAAGCCTGACCTTAAAAACCTCTAAGGAAGGAGATTCCACCACCTCCCTAGGTAACTCATTCCAGCGCTTCACCACCCTCCTAGTGAAAAAGTTTTTCCTAATATCCAACCTCAACCTCCCCCACTGCAACTTGAGACCATTACTCCTTGTTCTGTCATCTGGTACCACTGAGAACAGTCTAGATCCATTCTCTTTGGAACCCCCTTTCAGGTAGTTGAAAGCAGCTATCAAATCCCCCCCTACATTTACTTTAACTTATAAAAGTGTAACATGACTATTATTCATGAACTAGGACATTAGAAATGGAAAATTTCTGAAAAGGTAACACTGAGCACACCATCAGCAGGGTTGTTTCATCGTACACATAAAAATCCTTGAACCGTAAAATGAACCACCTACAGAACAATTTGATACGAGAGTAATGGATCACTGGGCAGATATAGCACATAGAAACAACAACTCTGATAATCACATAAACTGAAATTGCAAGATATGGCCGAAAATGCATCATTACTACTTTTTTGTAAAATGTACTTATGAACTGTTATAATCCTGACAAAGACATTACTACTAAAAATACTTTTAAACTAAACAACATACATAGCCACACACTGCACAGCTCAAAAACTGCTCTAACTTGCATCCATTATCATCTCTTTTCTCTCCTTCTGACAGAGAGGATAAAGGTAATATCCCACTAACTCGTATTATGTTAAGCTATTCATTAGTGGGACTTTTTAAGAAATAGGAAATTCTTAATTCCAAAATTGCCCAAAGGCCTGCCAACATATCACTGCTGCAGCTGTCACGGACCTTGTTGTGTCATTAGACAATGACTCAGATAGTGAATCTGTGCCTGAGGATTTTTGGGAGTAGCAAAAAAAATTCCAGTGATATCTCCACTGAGAAAAGAATTGCCAGTTTTGGTGATATGAAAGAATGCTGTGAACTTTGAATTAGAGCTGGTTCCAGAAGTTGTTAATAATGAGTAATAGGAATACATGGGGCTTTTTGCTTTTGAATTCCCTCAATAATGTCTCAATCACAACATGACTGGCTCCTTTACAGGAAGTTGGGGCACCACCACCTGTAGCATAATTAATTATGTGCTTCCCAGCCTGAGGGTGCAGGACTAAGGAGGGTCAAGAGATAGTTAATGGACACCAGGACCTTATAAAAAGCCTGAATGAGATCTGTCTGGAGCAGATACACAAGCAGGTAGGTTCCTGCAGAAGGCTCTGAGCCAGAGTCTGTAAAAGGTTGGGTGCTCCAGAGAATCAGTGTGGGGGCCCAGTGAAGTATACCGGAGCAGGGAAAGATGCAAGGACAGACCAGCAGGGGAATCAGCCTGGAGGCCAGGTGCTCTATCCCATATCCAGAAAGACACTCCAAGGTAGCCTGAAAAAGGGATTGGGAACAGGCCCCAGAGGGTGGGCTGAAAAGAAGCCCCAAAGAACCTTTTAGTTTGCTGGCTCTTTTTAGTTGGACTCTTGCTATCCTGGAAGGGAGTTAAAGTTTTGTTTGTGACTTGGCTGGAGGGCTAAGTCACATCTCCAGCACAGACCTGTGAGTGAGGAGACCCTCCTTGGGGAAGGAAACTGAGGCAGGGAGCACTGATAATGCCATGCTACGTCAGCAGGAATCACTACAGGGCAGGCACACACCGCCACAATCCCATTATAAGTTTGTGGACTGCAGTAATGCCATCCAGGTCGACAAATTGTGCCCTGCTACAATATTGTCCCTTTCCCACCCCTCAGCAAATAACTGATTTATTCATTGTTTTCCAGACAATGTTAGCTAATACTTTGGGTCTGAAACATCATGGCTATAACAGGACATGAAAGTTAGTTCTCACACAAACACACACACAATAATGTCTGAGACATTGAATAAAGGATAGGCCCTTTTACTAATTTATCATGCAGCCCAGGCAGGCTGGTCTTCCCCCCACTGCTATGTAATAATGACCTGAGATAAATGCTTACTCCTATTGATATGCATTCCTTTCTCAAGTTTTGCACAAATACCATCCAGAACATTTACTATACAAGCTGACTATCCTATTGATTTCCCATTTAAAACATTTCCAAGGCAAATATTGATCTATTTTTGCCAGAACATGTATATAAGCAGCAGCTGTTTGATTACCGGCAACACAAACTGGGAGAGAGGAACATACACACAAAAATAAAATAAAACTATGTCAGTTCTGCAAGTTTATGGATACCATACCTTTGGAGGGAGGTTGGTGATACTAGTTTTGGAAAGCTTTACATGAGTCAGAAAAGGTATGTGAGGTAGCAACTAAGCTAGTAGGGAGATGCACTACAGTCAAAGAAAGTGCACTCTTGAGGAAAGTGGGTACAATTGTTCATTTCAGGAAGTGTATACTTGAAGCTTAAGGAAGACAAAAGTCCCTGTTAAAGCTACATATATCTACTAAATTTATAGTTGATATTGTCCAAAGATTGCAGAACAGTGTATTCATTTTCATTGGCTTTGGTGAAGCTTTGCAACAGAATGTGCACGCTTAAGAGTGTGTGTGTGTGTGTTTTTAAGTTTAATAAATGAGGTGGATGTTTAAGTTATTCATCCCTTAAATCCTCATTTGCTTTAAGTTTCAGAAATAACATGCCATGCATTATGCGCCTATGTTGGCAAAACTAAAGAAAAGAATAGACACAAAGTCATTTGTTAAACATCACCAACCCCTCTCCCCCAAAATCATATGAGGTGTGATAATGCCTCTCTGAGGCACAGGAAAATCAAGGCTGGTAAAATGATAACAATGGCTCCCTTAGAGATTTAAAAAAAATAAATAAATCACATTTTGTTTTGGTTACCCCTGGCAGTTCTCCAGCCATGGTAATCCCTGGAAACAATACAAAAGGGGGTAATTTTGTTTAACATTAGTGTCATTCCTCTTAATTCAAGCAGAATTATAGGTAATTTGTATTTGTGTCAGCGTGTATTGGTGTTCAGCAATGATAAACTGGGAACACATCCCAGGTAACACTGTCAGCAGCATTTAACGGATGGTTTGATAGTTCAGGCTTAATTAAAGCCTTAGCAGAACTAGGAAAACATGAAAAAAATGCCTAGTCACCAAGCTTATTTAACTTCACTAGCCCCCTGAGTCCTGAGTACAGTGGGTCAGACTGGCTTTAGCAGCGCACGCAGCCTCATTAGCCAGCAGCTGAAGATTCTTCCACCTGGGAATAATCCATTAGCACATGCCAGCATAGCTGCTACAGCGCTACACCTTGAGCCATTAACATTGGTGATAATGTGTAATCAGGGCTCCCCTCTGCTTGGCTGATCCCTGTGGGCTACGGACAGCCAATGTAAGATAAAGCAGTTCTCAGGTTATATCAGTACCTGGCTGGTGTCTAGTGATCCCAAGACTGAAGAGGTGCAAGAGTAGAATTAATGCCATCATTGCACACCTTTTTGAACTTACTCTGAGAGCAGTATATCTGGTCTAGTATCTTTTTGGAAGCGGATTCTGAAAAACTGAAAATCAACACCAATTAATGGACAGGTGTGGGGAGTTGTTTTGTTTTTAATTATTGTATTTCATTAGTTATGCCTTCTTATAAGCCTGAAAATGCTCATTCCCAAGTACCTTGTCCCTTTCTATTTGCCACTCATTACATTTTCTCCCTGTGTTTCTAGTGCAGCACATGCTTTTCATTTGTTTATTATTTTACCTGCATGTTTATCACATTGCGCAGAAACATTTCCAGTGATGAGTTGTGTTGAATAATTTGTGTTTCTCCTACTGGATACCTAAGTTTTTTGGGTTCTTTTCTCTCTCTCACACTCATGCAGCATGTGATGTTCTTACAAGTTGGCAATATGCCAGCAAGGCAGATGGTAACTATTTGGCAACAGAACAGGTAAATGTCGGTGCAACTAGTGCCGAGCCTGCGTGGGCACGATAGATGCATGGGCACCACTAGGAACTTGACTCAAAATATCAGCACATTTCAAACAAGCCACCAAGAAGCAAACAGATTGTGACTGAAAGCTATCACCTTGACCTCGGCCAAATCTGAACTTGTAGTCTGGAGATGAAAAATTGCGATGTCAGTGAATTAAGCTCTCAGAATCCCAAAATTTTTCAGTTACCAGTAATGAAGAAAAATCAGTAATTTTAAGTCCATTCATGGTAGGTGAGCTGCATCTCAGTGGTACCTAGCAAGTCCCACAGTCCTGTCTGTGCACACACTGGCTACTCTGTGAAATTTAGGAAGACCGAAGAATACCCACCCACAAACCATTCCAACGGTCTGGTCAGAAGTAAGGAGAAGACGTTTTGAGGACATTTTAAAAGGCTTTATACTGCATAATCAAATTCCCTAAGCCATGAGTTTCACGAGTTGTTGTTAAAAAAAAATGTGAGAGATGGATTAGAAGAAAAATATATAAAACAATGTTTAGAGTACAAGACCTTAAAAAGCGATTGCCAATGAACAAGCATATTTTCATGGGATCCAAACCAAAACTCACAGTAAAAATTGGAATAAGACAGGGTTCTCCCTGCCAGGCTACAAATATCCCTGTCCTTGCTCCATCTTATATCATTGGCATAGTTCAGAGTCTATCCTGAGGCTTCATTCACTCACACACAAAATTAATATACTACATCCAGAATGAGATCCTGGTTCAGTGAAATCTCATTCTGAGCATTACCCACTGTGACCAGGACTCAGTTATAACTGACATGGTTTGTCACTTGTTTGAAATGCTAAAAGTGTTGCCAAAATTTAGACAAGTGCATGATCTCGCCTGTATTTGATTGCTGATAGTGCCATGTAGGTGCTATTAGTTATGCCTTTTGACGGCTGACAGCCATTTGCAGGATTTGTGTTTGCTAAACTAAGGTTATAAATCTGATAACCAAAGCTAGCATCTACATGATTGTTAATCATTTTTAGTCACTCACACACATGCTTGTTTGCTAATAAATAATCACATAGTGAGGATCAGACTCTTCTACCAGATCTGTAGGGCAGATCTCAGATAAACAGCATAACTAAATATTTAGGGTTCAGGGGAGGTGGAGAGGAGGCTGAAAACCTAGAAAGATTATTCCATCCTTCAGACAATGCTTTATACCCAATCTCATCATTTTCATTCTGTAGTTAAGGAAGCCCCAAGCAGAAGAATGTGTAGGAATTTTTAGCACAGTGCATGGCTAAACTGGATTTAAAGGTAGATTATTGTGTGAAAAAACCAACTGATTCTTTCAGGCGGAGAAATAACATATCACATACATCTACTAAGATCAGTGTTTCAAAAAAAAAAAAAATTCTGCCTACTTTCTCACATTTATGTACTGCAAACTATTACAAAAAAGGTACTTCATTATTCTGGAGCCTAACCTCATAGCAGTAAATATGGTTTGACAGAGCATTCAAGCACATTACTTAAAGATCTTTAGTCTTTTTAATGATATATGACATTTTGAAAACCATTGTCTGCGACAATCTATCATCAAACATACTTCAGGTTTATCTGTTGTGACCTGGATCTTCATGTACAACCACAAATGTGCTTGAGGAGCCATTGGTACCTGTTAGAATGATATTCAGTTTACACCATAACTACATAAACTGCTATGTTTGGCAACTAGAATAAAGCACCTTAAACCAACCACAAATACTTAATTTTATGCTTAGACTTGGGAGGAGAAACTGTTGATCACAAGGAATATTCTTGAGTAGGGCAGCTCTAGAGACCTCTATCATAGTCCACCCACACGTAAATCTTCAGAGCAGGGTTTACTAGACTAAAGATTCAGAATTAGTATGCGAGCATGACTGCAGCATTAAGACCTATAGACAAAACCTTAAACCCAAGAACAGAAGATATTACAACTAGATAAAAATGCACCCCAGTAGGTGGAAGATTATCTCCTTCCCCCTGCTGCCCAATATTTACAAGATGGGAAACAAAAATCTACCCATTATACACTGAATAAACCAATATTACAAACGTAGTGATTTATGAGCATACTATTCCCAACCTCTCCAAAGCTATTTTAATACATAAATAAATAAATCTGCTTGGCACCTTCACAGTACTTTTCATCTTACATGGCTGCACTAGTACACCTCTACCCCGATATAACATGACGCAATATAACACGAATTCAGATATAACGCGGTAAAGCAGCACTCCAGGGGGGCGGGGCTGGGCACGCCGGTGGATCAAAGCAAGTTCGCTATAACGCGGTTTCACCTATAATGCGGTAAGGTTTTTTGGCTTCAGAGGACAGCGTTATATCGGGGTAGAGGTGTATTAAGACATTCATCTGTTTTTGCAACATTGCTTAGAGGAGATCAAAGTGCCACTGATTGTTGGCACCAGTTCACAGAAAGAGAAACTAAGGCAAAAGGTTAAAAGAATTGCCCAAACACAGTGTGTGTCAGGGTGAAAGGCAGAGTTAGAACAAGAGGGCCTTGTTCCCAGTCCAGTGCTCAGACAACTGGCCCATCAGAATATATCCCTTACTGTAAACCCTTGTATTTCAAACTATTCTTATTGCTTACTCACATAGGAGATACCTGCTGGACACTATGCTAATAGAGGGTGTCCTCGGACTTACGACACAATGCAATTCTGAGGAACAAATTGTAAGTCAAAATGTTGTAAGTGGAAACCGCTTTTCCCATAGGAATCAATGGTATGAAGGGGGATTGGTTCCTGAACCAAGGCTTGATACACTATTTTCACCACAATAACCCAGATTTTTGTACTAAATGAATTATAGATGACTAATGTTGCAACATCAATGTATTTACCGTACACTATATTTTGTAAACGGCGTTCAAAACAAACATATAAACTCACATATGCTGCTCAGAATGCTGGCAACACAGGCTTTGAAAGCCAGGGAGAACGGCGCACACATGCTGAGCCTCAGCCAATCACTGTTCAAGCTTTTGACTGGCTGAGCCCTGGGCCAGGAGCCAATCAAAAACTTGCGGCAACCCCACCCGGCAACAAGTTACCCTCTGCCTCAAAGCCAATCAGAAGCAAACCCTTCCAGCTACATACCAGTATAATGCAACCGGAAGTGATTTCAAAAGAACTTTATGCAAATCGAGTGTGGTAAGGGCGAAACAAGCATTGTAGGGGCAAAATGGGCAGTCAGCTGAAAAGCATTGTAAGTGACGTCCGACATAAGTCGGGCATCGTAAGTCCAAGGACTCCCTGTATTAATAGCCAAAATAAAATAAACATGTCATAAGTAACTGTGCACAAATAACTATGGGGAAGAAATAAACAAATCTTTCCCCATCACCATTTCTGACTCACATCTGCTCTTTTTAATTGCTACACTGTCCGTTCTAAGTACTATGATCACCTAGTCTGTCTTCCTGTCTAGCAGACCATAGAACTTCCCCAAAATAACTTTTAGAAAAACATTCAATCTTGATTTTTAGAATGGTCAGAGATGGAGAATCTACAACCACCCCAGTGCTTATTTGCACCATTAAACTTCCATGTAATTTCCAGTCTGAATTTGTCAACCTTCAACTTCCACCCATTGGATCATGTCAACCTTCCTTTGTTAGGCTGAATGGCCCATTATTAAATATTTGTTCCCCATGTAGATAGTAACAGACTAATCACCCTTTAACCTTAGCTTTTTTAAGCTAAATAGACTGAGTTCCTTGAGTCTATTGTTATAAGGCACGTTTCCTAATCTTTTAATCACTCGTGACTCTTCTCTGAACCTTCTCCAATTTATCAACATCCTTCTTAAATTGTGGGCACCAGATCTGGACACAGTATTCCAGCGCCAAATAAAGAGGTAAAATAACCTCTCTACAGAAGATTTCCCTGTATATACATCCTAGTTTCACATCAGCTCTTTTGGTCTCAGCATTACGTTACGTTCAGCTGATTATACACAATGCCTCCAAATCTTTTTCAGAATCACTGCCTTCCCCCCATCCTATAAATATATAGCCTACTTTCTTTGTGCCCAGATGAATACATATAACTATATTATAACAAATTATTTTCTGGTACCCAGTTTACCAAGTGACCGAGATCGTTCTGAATTAGTGACCAGCAGTGTTCCCTACCCATGCGTGGAATAAATTTTGTTATGTTCACTAATATGGAGGCGGTGTGTGAGACATCACTTCCACATTGATGCACATAACAAAATTCATGTGGTGGGGGTGGGGACCGAGTGGTTCTGATTGTGGGAGGAGGCTCAGGGCTGGGGTGCAGGCTCTGGCTAGGGTGAGGGCTCTGGGGTGGAGGCTTCCCCAGGGCTGTGACAGGGAGAGAGAACTCCCCACAGATCTCTCTCTCCCCACAGCAGCACGTGGGGAGAGAGGGGCGCCTCTGCCCACTGCAGCAGCTCCGGGGCTGGGGCTGCGAGACAGGGGCCTCTCCTCTGGCCATGGCAGGTCCGTGCTGGGGCTGGGGGAGAGGTGCATCTCCCCCAGCCATGGCAGGTCCGGGTCAGGCTGGGTTGGGTCTAGGGCTGGGGAAGACGAATCTCTCCCAACCGCAGCCCTGAGCACCTGCACGGCGCTTGAGAGGATGTTGCGCAGCCGTGCAGCTTAGTGGAAACTTAGGTGACCAATCCTCTTCATTATTTACAAGTCCCCCAATTATTGTGTCAACTGCAAACTGAAATAGAGTAGGGCCAAGAACTTATCCCTGCAGGACCCCACTGGCACCAGACTCACCCAATGATGATTCCCCATTTACAGTAAAATTTTTAGACCTATCACTTAGCCAGGTTATATTCCATTTAACGTGTGTCATGTTAATTTTACATCTGTCCAGTTTCTTAGTTTCAGGTGGTACCACGTCAAAGTCAAAGTCCATTAAGTCAACACTATTACCTTTATTAACCAAATTTGTAATCTCAACAGAAAAAGATAAAGTTAGGGAAAACCTAGATCCTGTCAAACCATGTAGCAGAATACACCCATGTTCACATCTATAATAGCATGGCAAAGTGCACATAGCAGCATTGTATGTGAGGTTATAAACATAAGCTGAAATCATGACAAAAAATACTTTTTCCAGATAAGTCTGGGGAGCGGCCAGACCAGTTTCTCAAAAACGAAGGGGAAGCTGATGTCTCAGCCAAGTGTAAACGAGGCTGATGGGCCATTACTTGCTAAGGGGCCATTCTTGGTCAAGAAAGGGAGGAGGGGCAAAAATATACAAAGAAACAGCATTGAGTTTCCTTTCACACAGACTTCCTGTCACCTTGCTCCCAGCTGGAAATGCTTCTCAAAGGGGGTATAGAAGAAAAGAAGGTCTGCCATGGGGTCAGCGAGGATCCTGACCTCAACACGCTGACCTATGCTCAGGCAGTGCTGCAGCCAGACTAGATTCAGCTGCCCCGGGCCACTTTCTAAATCCCCCTCAGGTTGTACCTGTGTCTGTCGAGGGCTCTCCAAATCATCAGCGTAGAAGGCCTGCAGCAGTCCTGGCAACCCTTCCGTGGGCTGGTCTGCATATGGCTCTGGCGGCCCAGGCCAGGCCTCAGCTCACCAGGGGCCTGCAGCAGTCTCCCAGCTTGGGAGTAAGCAGGAGGCATCTGGCTCTGGCAGCTGCAGCCCAACTGAGCTCCCAGACCCGCCTTTTCTACTTCCTGTCCAGCCCACTGACTTCCAGCAGGAGAGGTGAAATGGCCTGGCTCTACCCACCAGGGCTCAGTGAGGGGTTCCGCCCCTTCTGGGTCCGTGGGAGGCCACTCTACCCACTACACTGGGGTACTGATGTTTCCCAAACATGGTTTTCTAGAAACTCTTTAGCTTCTCTGATTCTTAGGAGCATCTCACAGTGCTTATCCAAACCAAGAATCTTTTACTCCAGCACAGCCAACAATTTACACTTCACATACGGGACTTCTGGCTTCAGGCAGGAAAGAGAACATGGCACATCCATTGCAAGTCACAACACCATTCTCTCTCAATTTTCAGGATGTAGCTGGACTATTAGGAAGATCTTAAAAAGGCACACAAAGCCAATTGGAATTGGGCACCTAGGTGCCATTTGTTTCTTTGAAAAATCATTTAACTACAGAAATTCCTGTAACTACCAAAGTATTTCTGCATAGTACTCAGGAGGTATTTATAGCTTCAACTTTCAATTAGGAGCAAAAACCACCACCACAAATAAATGAGTAAAAGTGGGAAGTAAACTTTAAGGTATCCTGAATGGACATCCCATTAGAAATTTGACCCTCAAACAGTTCCATAGTTGGTCACCCATGGCAAACAACAATACAACTTCCCCAAGAACCCAGTCAAAAAGTCAGCTGATCAACATATGTATTTCATTACCTGATATTAAGTAGTTATGTGGTGCTGGACCTATTATCTTGTTAAAATAATTGACTTGTCTATATGTAGAATGAGGGAAAGGGAAAGCATTAAGAACACTAGGGACAAAAGGCAGTAGGTGGCATGAAATCCAATTACATTCCTCTAAGTATCAGTTGGCTTTGTAGTTGGAGGTTAGATATTCTAATGTTAAATTATGCATTCAAGAAATTAATTTACCACACTGTTGTTTTCAGAGAGAGAACTGAAGACAAAATACAGAAGTTCTTCCCAACCACATCATCAAATTCACATAACTAACAACATGGTTCTATCTGTGGAAAACTTTTCAGATGCTCAGACTGGAAGGATGCAGCAAATTGACTAGCTGAAATAATGATTACCAGGGATACAGCACAGTGCAGAATGATTGGGGCCTAATTTTTTATTTAAGATTCATTATTCCATGTGTACATAGTTGGTTCACATTAAAAAGGGTTATTTCTGTAACAATATTTGGAAGAATTTTCTTACTGTGTGGTGTGCATTTCTCCCCCATTTCTTTTTTTTTCCTCCCCAGAGAGAGAAAAAGTTCTTGTTGCATTTTATTCACAAGAAGAAAAATATTTCTATCTTGCAAGAAGCTTCATCTCTGAGGAATATATGCAGGAGACAAACAAGCATAATTGTAGTTTTCTGTAAACTTTTTAATATGCATCTATTGTGGAACACTCTCCCTAGGAATCTTTGTAGTTTATGCATCTTAGATTTCTGTGCATTATATAAAAAAGTAATACACTACCCTCACTAGTGTATTCAATATTTCTGTTATTCTGTTTAAGTTCTAGTGGAGTTGGCTCTCAGGCAGAACCTATAAATTACCACATGTTGTCAAGCATAACAGCTTACAGTCAGCTGGTTCAGATCTTTGAGCCGGTCTGTTGCTCACGCATTCTTGCCACATCAGGGAGGGTACTGAAAGGACCAGAGAATGTTTGTTTACAGGATGAATCCAAGTCAGACTTCTGAGTACAGGACAAGCAGCCAGTAATGCTTAAAAGATACATTGTCAAATATTTTAAAGCTTACTTATGCTTTTCACTGGTACAAGTAATCTCTCACCTACCACATATCACTGCTCGATAACTTAGACTAGACCAATCTGCTTGCCAGAAAGCATTCTAAGTGAAATATTTGAAGTCTCTGAAATAACCAACAGTGTCAGTTCTAAAACAATTTTTTTTATCCTTCAAAATGGTTTAGCACGATTCAGGTTGGTTATAATATTTAGAGGTTCTTTGCTACAAATAAGCTTGGTGAAAAAAATCCTAGTCGTACCATTTCCTACTTTGCAATTAATAAACAAAATTTCTTCCCCTTCCTTCCTAATCCAGACTGTACGGAATTAAAATAAGTAAGTAGGAGACTTTTTTTAAAATGTTGGTTTGGTTTGTATGTCACAGGTTATTTAGGAGCTCCTTAACTCAAAGTATTCAGAAGTGAGGAAAAAGCAAAAAGTAATTAACTATTGATCATGTAGGTCAAATCCTAGATTCTTCTTATTCTTTACTAAGGTGCCAAGCCTACACATTAGTTTATCTGCATGCAAAGTGCCCTTGACTTCTAGTCCCATTGACTTCAATGGGACTACTCACATGCTTAAAGTTAAACACATGTACTTAAGGGACCTTCATCTACCAATACAAGTAGTTGCAGTAATCAATTCATATTTATACTCACACACACATTGGTTTAATCAGAAATGTATAACATCATTGGCTCTTACAAAAATGCTTTTCCCCTCCACTCCCCCACCACAGACGCAGCCACTGCCAAGAAATTTTGAAAGCTAAAACGTTACAAAGAATCACCTTTGAGTTCCAAATCACTGCTACTTTTCTGAAATTTTGACTTAAAAGCAATGCAATGTAGCCATCCTTTTTCTCTTCAGTTGTCTCCCATCAGTTAAATTTAGGAGGCATTTCCAGTATAAAGGAGGACTGGAATATCATACAAAAAAGATCTGGAAGGCCTTGAAAATTGCAGTACTAGAAATGGGATGAAATTTTATAGTGCAAAATCATACACCTAGGGACTAATAGCAAGAATTTTTGCTATGGAGTGTGGACATATCTGTGACACTGATAAACCAAGTGCCAGCTCTGGTCAAGGCTGTAGGCATTAGCTAAGATCTGACAAACCAGATCTGGAAACCAGATCTGTTCACTTATGTGTTAGTGTTGCTCAAAATATGTATGAGTCTTATAAGAATGTATTTAGTGTTTAGACTCTATAGAATATTTGTAAGGTGCTGCAAGAATCACTCTTATTTGTAATGTCTGTATGCCATCCTATGAGGAAATATGTAAGTTGTGCATTATAACTTTAGGAACATTTGCCCTAAACTTGTGAACTCAGATGGGAAAAGTCCTCTTCTCCAAAAGAACTATCAACATCAGATGGGCCAGCAAGGAGCATTGCAACTCAAAAGATTGGTGAGTGGGCCTATTACATTATTATTGCCTATTGCGTGCAAGTAAGCTTCTCCTATGGATTTGGAGACTAAATAATGGAAATAAAACAGGCAGGAAAATTTTCCATTTCTTTGCTGTTTGAACTCCCACTCGGTCACAAACACTAACTTGAAGCCAGAGATCCCCAAGGGTGAACCCTGGGTCCACCCTGAAAGACATTTTGAATTGATAGGTCCTTACAACAAACACTGTCACTCTTAGCATTTAGATTGCAATTAATTTGCGTGTACAGGTTTGCTTGAACATGTAAATAACTCATTCCTTTTTCCTAGCTAAACTACCATATTTAAAGGTTTATTATTACAGGATTGGCTACAGGCATTGTTTTTGGTGTATGATCTAAGTTACTAATTGATCTGGGGTAAGTGACTGGTCTCTTGGGACCGGAAACAACCTGAATGTGGTGTGATTTTTGGTGTAAGGAACCATTTATCACTAAGTCCAGCTTGCCTAGGTAGCAAGCTAGACTGGAGAGTCTAAGGGGACTGTCTGTGACTCCATGGTAAGACTGTTAAGTGATCCAGAGTTCACATTTGTCACTGGCTTGGTGAAACCTAATTATAGAACATACCACCACTTTGGGGTGCCTGCCCTGTTTTTCCACAGTCTGCCCTGAGGTAGGCACTCACAATCACTACCCAGACAGTGTGACAACATCAATAAGAAGCAACAGAGGAGGAAAAAGACCTGAGTGTACTGGATGATCACAGGACGATTAAGAATCAAGAAAAACATCCGAACTATAAAAATAGTACGACAATGGAACAAACTGCTTAGGGAAGTTGTGGAAGCGTCTTCACTGGAGGTTTTCAAAAAGACAGATGGCTGACAACAAATTCTGCATCTTAGCAGGGGGTTAGAGTAGATTACCCTTGTGGTCCCTTCTAATCCTATGGTTCTATGACTGAGCCACCAGTGTGATGTGGCTGTGAAAAAAGGCTAATGCAATCCTACGGTGCATCAGGTAAGAAAGTATTGCCAATATAGACAGGAAAGAGAGCTCAGGTGAAATGTGTGCAGTTCTGGTCTTCCATGTTTAAGAAGGATGAATTCAAACTGGGACAGGTGCAGAGAAGGGCTACTAAGATGATCAGAGGAATGGAAAACCTAACTTATGAGAGGCGATTCAAAGAGCTTGGTTTGTGGAGCCTAACCAAACAAAGGCTGAGGGGAGATAGAATTGCTCTTTATAAATACATCAGAGGGATAAATACCAAGGAGGGAACAGTAGAGCCAAAAAAACCAAAACAAAACACACACACACACACTAACTAAATTCAAGACTCCAATTTGATAAGCTTATGGAGCAGATGGTATGATAAGTGCCTACACTGGCATATAGCTGATTTCTCCACGGCTAATAACAAATATCCCCAACAGCTGGTGATAGGACACCAGACTGGGAGGGCTCTGAGTTACTACAGATAATTCTTCCCCAGGTGTCTGACTGGCAGGTCTTGCCAACATTCTCAGGGTCCAACTGAGTTCTGTATTTGGGGTTGGGAAGGACTTTCCCCTCAGGTCAGATTGGCAGAGACCCTGGGGGTTTTTTGCCTTCTTCTGAAACATGGGTCACTTGCAGGTTTAAATTAATGTAAATGGTGGATTCTCTGTAACTTGATATGAGGACTTCAATAACTCTGCCAGAAATTATGCATCTATTACAGGAGTGGGTGAGTGATATTCTATAGCCTGCAATGTGTAGGAGGTTAGAACAGATGATCACGATGGTCCCTTCTGCCCTTGAAGTCTCGGAGTTTAAGTTAAGTGCCAGTGTGACACAAGAACAAATGGATATAAACTGGTCATGAATAACTTTAGGCTTGAAATTAGATGAAGGTTTCTAACTATCAGAGGAGTGAAGTTCTAGAACTGCCTTCCAAGAAGAGTAGTGGGGGCAAAAAAACGTAACTGGCTTCAAAGACTGAGCTTGATAAACTTATGGAGGTGATGGTATGAGGAGATGGGCCATATGTCATGGTAGACAATCTACGACTGCTATTAGCAAATATCCCCAACAGCTGGAGATGAGGCACTAGATAGGGAGGAGTCTGAGTTACTACAGAGAATTCTTTCCAAATGTCTGGGTGGTGGGCCTTGCTGATACATTAGGGTCCAACTGAACACCATATTTGGGGTTGGGAAGAAATTTCCCCCCACATCAGATTAGCAGAGACCTGGGGAAGGCGGGGGGGGGGGGGGGGGGGGGAAATCACTCTCTTCTGCAGCATGGAGGCCTGGGTCGCTTACTGGTTTAAACTAGAGTAGAGTAAATGTTCGATTTCTTTTACACTGTAAACCAAAGGAAAATGTTTCTCTTAATAAAAACCATATCCACAAATACAAGGTAAACAGTCATATACCCATCTCCTTCTTTTGTATAATAGTGTCAGTATTTGCAAACTTGAATGCTTAAAAACTTGAATTTATGCCAGTTGGCCTGATTTTCAAGAGTGCTTGGCATCCACAATACCATTGAAGTCCATGGGAATAATTTAATTTAGGTGCCTAATTACAGATGAGGATGTTTAGCTTTAACTGTCCAAGCCTGAAAATGTTAGCCTACACGATTTATATTTTAAAAATAAGTTTATTTTTCATCCTAACCCTGCACCTCTGTACTGTGCTAGTGTAGTGAACAATTATTCATCTAATCTGTAGATATATTTTGGTTTGCTAAAGGACTGCAGGGACTGGCATGCCTTCTTAGGTTGTGCTGTTTACTGGATGGTTTTCTCGCAGCTTCATTGAGGTGACTTGCGATTCCTCACAAACAAACAAAAATACATGCAAGTTATTTCTACTTTGTATGGTCAGAAGGCTGCAGCCCTAGCGAGCAGTATTTGGGAGAGGCCCTGAGCTAGCACGGATTCACATAAATGGGAAAAAACACATTGTTAAAGAATACAGTCACTCCCACAAAGAGCTTCCAGTCTAATTAGACAACACAGACAAAAAGGTGGGAGGAGAAGCAGCAAGGACTTGCCCAAAGCTGCGCAGCAGATTAGTAACAAAGCCAGAAACAAACTTGGGTATCCTGACTCCTAGCCCATTATATTATTTATGTTCTTTACCAGACCATGCTATGTCTCAACTTCTCAATTCACAGTTGTCAGAGTTAAGAACGTGTGTTGCAGTGTGATCCTCAGTTCTTTGGTTTATTTCTTTACATGGCTGCATTGTTAGACAGTTAGGGTGTTAATATGGTTGAGTATCAAGGCAGCAAAGGAGCAAGGCCTGGCTATTGCTGTCATTTGGGGAATGACTGTTGCCTTGCGGTTTATTTTTGTTGTTTGCAGTATTAAAATGACACATGCTTGCGTAAACTGAGATCAAAGTTAATGACTATTCTGGGGGGACAGGTGGTAGTGGGGATAATAAAAGGTTTAATTTCAGCAAATGAAAATGAGATACTCTTGGCTTCCAGGCACTCAGCAGATACATAGTATTTACTGCTCCCAAACTACTGAAATAGCAAACTGGAGTATATATGCTTTAATACTGTTTACAGTTTAAATTGTCTTCTCAAAGTGGTATTGTTGAGAGTGTGCATAGCAGTATGGTATAACACATACTTGTGACAGGTTTGGTCACAGAGACCCCCTTGGGACTATTACCTGACGTGCTGAAGTTACCTCTGAGCCTCAGTTTTCCCTACCAGATTGGGACTCCAGAACCCTACCTTGTTGAGCCTGACACGCTAGCCTGCTGCAACACAGACCCAGGTCTGGTCCACGCCCCCAAAGCTGCAGACTAACTGAAAACTGCTCAGCAGGTCACTTATCTCCAGCACCCAGACACCCAGTTCCCAGTGGGATCCAAACCCCAAATAAATCTGTTTTACTCTGTATAAAGCTTATAAAAGGTAAACTCAAATTGTTCACCCTCTATATCACTGATAGAGAGATATGCACAGCTGTTCGCTCCCCCAGGTATCAATCACTTATTCTGGGTTCAATAATAAACAGAAGTGATTTTATTAAGAATAAAAAGTAGGATTTAAGTGGTTTCAAATAATGACAGACAGAACAAAGTAAGTTACCAAGCAAAATAAGCAAAATCACACAAATCTAAGCCTAATACATTAAGAATCTGTTTGCAGGTAAAATCTCACCCTCAGATGTTCCAATAAGCTTCTTTCACAGACTAGACTCCTTCATAGTCTGGACCCAATCCTTTCCCCTGGTACAGTCCTTGTTAGTTCCAGCAGACATCTTAGGTGGAAAACAGGGGTGTTCTCATGATAGGTAGCCCCCTTTGTTCTGTTCCATCCCCTTTTATATCTTTGACACAAGGCGGGAATCTTTTGTCTCTCTGGGGCCCCACTGCTCCTTCTCAGTGGAAAAGCACCAGGTTTAAGATGGATTCCAGTATCAGGTGACTTTTTCACATGTCCTGTGAGACCCCAGCCTCCCTTCTTCCAGGGCTGGCCCACACATACCCCAGAAGATTTGCAAGTAAACAGACCATTTACAACCAATTGTCCTAGTCAATGGAAGCCATCAAGCTTCCAAACCACCATTAATGGCCCACACTTTGCAGAATTACAATAGGACCTCAGAGTTATACTTCATATTTCTAGCTTCAGATACAAGAATGATACATACATACAAATAGGAGGAAAATATTCAGTAGATTATAAGGTTTGTAATGATACCTTACAAGAGATCTTTTGCAGAAAGCATATTGCAGTTATATCATATTCACACTTACAAGCATTATTTCCATAAAACATATGGAGTGCAAGGTCACAATACTGCGTTTCCAAATGGAACATAGAACTTCTATGAGGCTTAGTATGGAAGCACCCATAACTGCAGTTTAAAGTCTGCAACATATTTCAGTGCTGGGAACACTTGCATGGTAATTTAATTGGAGTGTGAGAGATGATTCTCAGTCTAAATAGTGGGGCTTGCGTTTAGTTTTTATTAAACAAATAGATCTCTCATATCTTCAACTAGCACTAGAAGAACACAGCTGGGACTATTGGCTTCTTAAATGAATAGCAAATGACAGTGTTTACTCATCTTTTTTGTAACAACCCAGAGTTCTAGAAATTAAGTTATCCTATCAACATGTAATTAAATTGGTATCAGCTGAGTTTTAATGGAATGCAAGACAATCTAAAGTAGTCTACAGATGAGCGATACTCAGTATATATTACTGATTTATGGAAATACTGTAACAAAAATGCCACATATTACATGTGCTAATACGATTTCTAAATCACTTTTCTGGCACTTTAATTTGTTTTCATTTCTACTCAAAACCCTAGATTAAAAAATATAAGTAGTATCATACTATTGTTCCATTACTGTACAGCATCATGTAAATTGGTACAACTCTGCTTGAATTCATAGGCTGCCCTCATGCATTTTAGAAGTGGTTTGATATTTTGATTGTGTGGATAATTGCATGAAAAATGGTATTGTTTTTCCTACAGCAACTGAGCACCAGCATCTCTGATATGGAAACATGACATGTTCATGAAGAGCAGATGTGAACTGTAAGATCAGAACAGATGTATTCTTTAAAGAAGATAGTCCCACCATATGTAAAGTTAATGTTTCTATGTCAGTCAACACACCAGGGGAGGATTTTAAAAAGCACTCAGCATTGGCCAAAATGTTACCATTGACACCAGTAGAAATAAGCTGAATTGATTTCAACCTGAGTGGTGTTAGGTCCACACAGAGCTTTTGTAAATCTCAGCTCAAATCTTTAGAAGACTATTGTGGAAAAAAAAAATACAGGAAAATTGCCCCCCCTTTAAAAAAACGTGCAGGATTATGGAATTATTTGTCAATAGCTTTTGGTATCTCACATCTTGTTTCAGCAAAGCACTTAAGTGTGTGCTCAACTTTCAAGCCAGTGCTTCAGTCCATCCCTATCCAGCAAAGCAATTAAGCATGCGCTTAAAGTTATGCACAACTATAACATCTTAATTTGGCATATCTACAAAGATCACCTGTTAATGCCCCAGTGCATCTTAATATGATATATCATACTTATATAGTAGCGGAGGCAACTTCTCCCAGTGGACTAGCAATCAGAAGACCCGGTTTCTAACCCCCAGCCTGTGCTGGGCTTTTCATTTAACTCTGTAACTCAGTTTCAATTTGTAAAGTAGGTAGGCATCACTAGTCCCAATTTTGGAAACGAGTTAGACATGCTATGTACATGCTGAACAGCCCTAACACCATTGTGATGAAATGGTTTATGTGCAGCTTATACCTGTACAATTGCCCTTTCCTGGATGTAATGTGTTCCTGCAGCTCATCATTCCTACTGGCTGGGATAGTGGAGCAGTTGGGTAGAGACCTGAATGTCATTAGTTCTATTCCCCATACTGGCAGAACGCAGTTGGCTGACAGTGTTGTGTGTATGTACGCAGCCATGGATCATTACACACCATAACCACTCCTTTGAAACCATTATAAGATCAACGTTGTGCTGCTCCAAAGGTACTGTTAGGTGTTTTGACACTGCAGAACCTCAGTATACTTTGCTAAATGAAGCAAAGCAGTATGGATTGAATTGGGAAACGTGGAATCAAAAGCACTAAGATCAGTGATAAAACCGCTGGCCTTTTCAAGGTCTTTCTTTTCATGCTGCTCTGAACATTTAAAATATTGCACAGGCTGTCCTGCCCTGTGGCACAACAAACATGGTCTTATTTAGTGGGCAAGTTCCCAAGAAATAGAAAGAAGCCTTTTCTCAAACCATATTTAACATGCTTATAAAACAAATGGTCTATTGCAGAACCAACTCCTCTTCAGACACAAAATTCATACACGAGATTAGGCTCATCAGAGGCCAGTTTTTGAAAAAAGTACCCTTTTGAAGGACTCTTGAAATGAGTAATTAAACCTGGGTGAGGCTTTAATTACTGGGAGATAGATCAGCAGGCTGAACACAATGTCTGTACTAGCTAAGAAACAACAAGGAGTCTGATGGCCCCTTGAAGACTAACACATTTATTTGGGCATAAGCTTTCGTTGGTAAAAAACCCACTTCTTCAGATGCATGGAGTGAAAATTACAGATGCAGGCATTATTATACTGACACATGAAGAGAAGGGAAGGGAAGGTAACTCCCATCTGGGCTGCAACTGGCCTCCAGGAAGTATCCCACAATGCCTGTTCTTGCCTCTCTGGTCATCGGTTTGAACTCTACTGCACTGCTCTCAGGTGACCAACAGTCATCCCCACCCCATAAATTCCTTTGGAATTTTGAAAGTCCCCTTCCTGTTTGCTCGGTGATGCGTGCAGTGGTCTCAGCGCATCTTTCCAGGTGTCCATGCCTGCTCCATCCACCAGGCGATCCTCCACTTGGAGCAATGCTGAGCTGTTGGACCTCATCAGCATTTGGGGAGAGGAGGCTGTCCAGTACCAGCTGCGCTCCAGCCATAGGAATGATGATACCTACGCACAGATTTCACGATGCACGACAGAAAGGGGCCATGACCAAGACACACTGGAGTGCAGGGTCAAAGTGAAGGAGCTGCGGAACGCCTACCACAAGGCATGGGAGGCAAACCGCTGCTCCGGCGCTGCGCCCATGAGTTGCCGGTTCTACAAAGAGCTGAATACAATACTCTGTGGTGACCCCACCTCCACTGTCGCTATTTCGGTGGCTCGCATGCCAGTCAAGAGTGGACCAAGCCAGGAGAAGGAAATCTTGCACGAGGATTTGGAGGGGGATGGGGACCCAGAGGCAGAGGATGACTCGGAAGTCAGAGATGCATGCAGCCAGGAGCTCTTTTCTACCCCAGAGGAGGCTAGCCAGTCACAGATGTCAGATCTTGGTGAAGCCCGAACAGGAGAAGAGGCCCCTGGTAAGTGGGCAGCGTACGTGACATTGTGGATGGCTTTGCACAAATGGGCTTCTCTAATTGCGGAGGGGCAACCAATCAAAAGCAGTCTGGAGTAGCCAGCTTCCACAGTGCAATCACCACATGCTTCTCCAGCGACAGGTCAGCTCTCATTCTTGTGTCCTTGCGCTGCAAGGCTGGGGCGAGCTCATCACACAGTCCCATGAATGTGGCTTTCCTCATGTGAAAATTCTGCGGCCACTGCTTGTCATCCCAGACATGCATCATGATGTGATCCCACCACTCAGTGCTGTTTTCCAAGCCCAAAAGCGGAGTTCCACTGTGGTCAGCACCTCCAGGAATGCCACAAGCAATCTCATGTCATAGCTGCTACGTGTGGCGAGATCAATGTCGCACTCCTTTTGCCTTTGTAGTTTAAGGAATAACTCCACTGCCACTCATGACATGTTGGTCAGAGCGAGCAGCATACCATTCAGCAGTTCGGGATCCATTCCTGCAGCCCAAAAGAGGCAGGGGACGCAGTACACAAACCGTTGAAAGATGGCACCAAATGTGGATGGAAGCGCAGGGGTTGCTGGGATGTGAAGCAATGCATCACTGAGCACTGGGACAGGACCCAGGATGCCCCACAACCCACTCTACCTTCCCACAACTCTTAGTGGCAAAAGAGAAAGAGGTGCTCTGTGGGACAGCTGTCCAGAGTGCACCGCTCCGAATACTGCTGCAAGTGTGAACACGCTATTGCGCAGGCAGCTGTCAGTGTGAACACACAACAGTGTTTTTATTTCTGCACTCTCAGAGTGGTGCTGTAACTGCCGGCACTGTAACTTTGCCAGTGTAGACGTGCCCTAAATGAAGAGACTGGAGTCTGAGTTCTTGAGGAACTGTGTGGAAGGGGTCTCAGGGAACCTAAAAATCTTTGGCACTGGAAAAAGATTGACTTTGATTCACCATTAGTTGAATGTCCTTATGGACAAATGTTTTCATTTGTGGCAATTTATGATTTCTAGGGCTAGAGCTGCAGGTTAGAACCTGTTTTTTTGGGGCTGTGTAATGGTTATTTACCTTTTTATGTAAAACAGTGCACTAAACCAAAACAGGTTTTCTTTATATTATATACATCTTAAACTGAATTTATGTACAAAGTGGGGAGGAGTGATCGGCACATCTATCTTCAACCAAAGGTCTTGAAAGTAATTAGTACAATATACTTTTTAATGTCCGCACAAAAATATGCAAAAGCAAATGTGTTCTGGATAAAAAGCTTCATTCTTACTAGGCTCATCTCCTTGTGCTTAGGTATTTGAGCACATGGCCCTAGCCTTTCAATAAACAGCTTATCCCATGTAAGTCTTTATATTTTTCTGTCCTCAGTGTATAGCTTTGATTTCTTTCATATGTACTGACTGAATTTCACTCATTCTGTTGTGGAAAAAAAAAAGTTAAGGGAAGGAGCAGGAGGAAATAAGCTCCAGGACCCTGCAGAATAAAAAAAAAAAAAAAAAAAAAAAAAAGAAGGAATTGACCCAGATAATTAACCCATACAAGACTATTTCATTCTTGCATATATACTTAAATAAATATTAAAACTTCATTATTATGTTTATAATGCTAGCATAGGGCTAGACATTTTACGGTGCTGATCCAACCATGTTCGCAAATGCCTTAAGTATGTGAGTAGTCCTGGTTGAAGTCAATGATATTATTTGTGCATTTACAATTAAGCATGTGTTTAAGGGCTTTGCAAGGGCCCAATGACAATTCTGCAACCCTTATGTTAAGAGTTACATAGTCACACACATAATCCCATTGACTTGAATGGGATTACTCACATAATCACTTCTCAGTGAGAGTAAGTGTAAAAATCAGGCCATAAATAAGCCTTCTGATTCCATTCAACAATACAGAATATAGTATAACTGCAAGTCTTATATACTTACTATTACCCAAATAGCTCCACTGGAATTTAAAATTCATTGGCTAGATCTTCAGTTGGTGTAAACCATTGTAGTGCCATTGAAATTATCCAGGAGAGCACATCGATGTCTATTACTCTTATTCTTTATAACCATTGTATAACAAAACATAAGCACAGAATGGTAAATAAACAAGCCTATGAATCTCCATGCACCTACAATAGTCTCTAGTAGTTCGTGCAAGAGCATCTCTTCAACAATATTTGCTTACATTTACAACTAAGTTAAGAGAAAAATAAAACAGTGTTATGGAGATTTTTACCATCTCATTGACGGTTGAAGATATACTTATGATTAGAAATAGAATTACGTAAAATACACATTTAAGACTTGATCGAGGGAAACTACAAACTTAAAAATTAAACCTAAGCTTTGTGAAAGACGCTGGTTATTGATGAGAGACCAAATAAGACTCATTTCGACAAAGACTGGTCCCATACAGTCAGCATAGATTAATAAAGGGGAAGTCAATCTTAATAAACCTGATTAAATTATTTAAATGATAATCAGGGCTGAAAAGGCAGCAGGCATTCTTGCTTTGAAATAAAAAAAAAAGAGTAGGTTTCTTTTGAGCAAGCACAGCTTATTATAGGCTAAGGAGCTTGTAAGAAAGGATATAAAAAACCCCTCTGAAACTTGAGTTAGTAAAACAGGTCAGGAATTATTTGTTGAAGGTTGTGCTTGTTTTTTTTAAAATGGAAAGAGCCGTGTCTGCAAAATCAAAATTTTCCTATGGAAAATTTTGAATCTTGTTTTTTTCCCCCCCAGTTTTTTGGGAAAATCTAAAATGAAATATTTTGTTTCAAGTCTTTGACCTAAAAACCATCAAAATATTTCAGTTTGTTGTGCCAAATCAAAAATGGTTTGATTTCGGGTTAGATCAACATTAATCTGTCTGCCTAAGCGGCAATTATGTCTCCAGGGAGTTGTAGTTCAGATGCCTCATTCCCCCATTCTTCCCTATGGGCCAAGCTCCCTGGCTAGAATACATCTGATATATAATACACTGTTTGGGGGTTTTTTGCACAACTTACTGTGCATGAGAAAGTTCAATATTTTGAGATTGTCATGATTTGAGTCAAAACCAAACATTTAATAATCAGAATTTCCCAAAGAATGAAAAGTTCTGGTTTTTAATCAGCTTTGTTAATTTTACACTGTAAATCAATGGCCTGGAAGAGGAAATAATAAAAGCACATAAATCTGCAGATGACATTAATCTCTAATACCATGGGAAAGTGGATCTTCTTGATCTAGATCAATTTGGATCTAGCACACTATCCTTGCTCTCAGTGCTATTAAAAAAGAGGAAGACAATCTTTCCCAAATTCCATACATCTAAAGTAAATTTGTTATGGAGCCTGACAAGCTGCAGTTTCATAGGATACACAAGCAGCAACGACAAGTGCCACATATAGTCATATGCATACAGAATCACGGTGTGGGGCAGGTGGGAAAACAGTGAAATATACAAATGTGAATAAGACAAATTGGAAGAGATGCATAAATAGATCGTAAGATTGCAACCTGACAACTGGCATAATTTTATAGGATATATTATGTAGAGATAATAAAAACTTGAAAGATTAGAATAAGAATTGAAAATCAACTCATGCTGTACTTATGCGCGGGGGTTAGGGAACCAAGGTTTACATTATATGAGATTAAGAAGTGAAATACAAACTATTTCTAATGGGCATTGCAAAGGATAAATACCATATCACTCGGTGAAGGCTTGATACTGCACTGTTTACAGCAATGGGAATTAAATGCAGCATATTAAGACCCTAGGAATGTGTCATAACTGGTTCAAAACTAGCAGTCCACTCCTATAATAAGCACTTTCAACTCCTATGATAAATGACAGTTGAGGGTGCACAGGAGGCTGTGATAGGCTCCCCAGGATGCAGTCTGGGCTCATGAGACTGCTGTGCCCCCTTAACTCTCCAGCCTGGACAGCCTCTCACAATGCTTTGCTAGTGACAAGGAGCAAACCCCTCCGGCACTGTGATCACTCAGCCCAACGGCATATCGAGCCCCAACCCAACTAGACTGCATGAATCCTCCCAGAGCCACTCATGAATCACACAGAGTAAGGCACCAGACAAATACCCCCCCAGGTCCCAGCCTTGTACCACAGGTATATACAGTCTTGCATTGCTCAAGGTAACCAGTGCAAATTTATTAATTGGTTCACCACTTCATCAATGGAAAGTGGATATACACCAGGATTTGCAAACCTGAGCAGATTTACCACACACTTCAGGAGAACTCACTGGTAAAGATAAGCAGTAAAAAGTTTATTGACTTTCAGTGATTATAAGTGATATGCAAAAAATCAAAATGGTTACCAAAAAGAAAAGAAAATATAAGCACACAGTCTAAACTCTATTACACTTGATTAGACTGGGCAACTTCTCACCCCACTGGATATTGCAGTCCTTAATATACAAGTTTGCCCCTTAAGCCTGGGCCAGTCTCCTCTATTGGAGTCTTCAGTCTTCTTCTGAGTGTCTTTGTTGCTTGCAGCATAGATGGGGGCAGGAAAGGCCAAGCATTGGGCCCCTGTGTTCTGTTTTATAACCTAAGTCTTATGTACTGGGAGAACACAAGTCCAGGCATATCTGGTGGGCATTGCTGAGTCCCCAGGCAAGGTTGAGCAATTCCCCTGGTGTGGCCTTTGGGAGGTGAGTCATTGAATTGTAGCTCCCTTGCTGGACAATGGCTGTCGATGGGTTGTTTGACACCCACCCAGGTGTTGGTTACTTTCCTTGTCTCTGGAGAGCTAGTATCTGGGTGCTTCCCAAACCTACAGCATATTTTAGTGACAACCATACAGCACATTCTCATAACTTCATATACATTGATATACATATTTAGATGGAACAATGGGTTTTAGCAGATCATAACCTTTCCCATGATACCTCACATGACATGTTTTATATGCATTATCACAATTATATGTAAACGACGAATATGGGGATTACAGGGTGCTCCCCCAAGGAACAGAATGTCACAGAAGCATTTAACACCACAGAAGAATTGGCAAAAAAAAAAAAAAAAAGGGCTGGACCTTAAAGGAATTATTGTAGACCATATTGAAACTACTACAGCTTGCTTCCAGGGCTCCTACAGGGAAGTGCAAAAGGAATCTGTACAAGAGGTTTATGATGCAGGGTTTGAAGACACTCTGAAATGACAAAGAGAATCTTTTGCCAAAGCTGTGATGAGACAAGCTCATGAATAAGTCATCAGTAAGATGGTGGTGAATTTATTCCCATCTCCCAGCTTTTCTAGAGAAGATTAGCACATGGCTGGAAAACATCTGGCAGAAACTGAACTCAGGAAGACAGAAGTGATGCCAGAAGGAAAGAGGAGGCACTCTGAGAAGCTCATCTCCTCCTTAACATCCCCATAGATCAAAGACATCCACCCACCAATCGTAAAATCACTGTGCAGACTTGAATTCTTTTTGAACTCCTCAATACTTTGGAATGCTCCAAGTGCCACAGCTGCGAAGAACAACACACTCCTGACAACAGCTAGACAAAATGCTCTCTGACACATATCTGGCCAGTGATCCATGCACAGATGACCTCCAAACCTGCAACTCTCTCTCTCCATCTGGGAATGATGCCAAACAGCTTCAAAACAAAACAACAAAAACAACCTCCACCCTCCCAAACAAATTTTTAAAAAGATTCAGCTGATACAAAATGAAGCAGCCTGTTTGCTGAGCAGCATGGGTCACCCTGAAAACATTACCTCAGTTCCTCTGTTGATGCTGGGCCTCCACCGAATGAAAAAGAGCCAAAGTCCTTGTCCTGATATCTTATGCCTTTAAGGGAACTGCCGTGTTACCAGGTAAAATCACCTCTCCACCTACAACTATAAAATTTCCAGCAACAGATGCACTGCACCATAACTATGAGATAGGCATCCAATAGGAGGAGACCTGTGTATGTGTAGATAGAACGTTTCTGAAGTTCTGGATCTAGACTATACAATTTATACTCAAAAGAGACCAGAATTACCACAGGCGTCATGACTTTCAGAACTAATAGCAAAATTAATTCATAGATACTAAGGTCAGAATGGACCATTATGATCATCTAGTCCGACCTCCTGCACAACGCAGGCTACAGAATCTCACCCACCCACTCCTGCGAAAAACCTCTCACCTATGTCTGAGCTATTGAAGTCCTCAAATCGTGGTTTAAAGACTTCAAGAAGCAGAGAATCCTCCAGCAAGTGGCCCGTGCCCCATGCTACAGAGGAAGGCGAAAAACCTCCAGGGCCTCTTCCAATCTGCCCTGGAGGAAAATTCCTTCCTGACCCCAAATATGGCGATCAGGTAAACCCTGAGCATATGGGCAAGATTCACCAGCCAGGTACCCAGGAAAGAATTTTCTGTAGTAACTCAGATCCCACCCCATCTAACATCCCATCACAGACTATTGGGCCTATTTACCATAAATATTTAAAGATCAATTAATTACCAAAATAATGCTATCCCACCATACCATCTCCTCTGTAAACTTATCGAGTTTAATCTTAAAGCCAGATAGGTCTTTTGCCCCCACTGCTTCCCTTGGAAGGCTATTCCAAAACTTCACTCCTCTGATGGTTAGAAACCTTCATCTAATTTCAAGTCTAAACTTCCCAATGACCAGTTTATTACATTTGTTCTTGTGTCCACACTGGTACTGAGCTTAAATAATTCCTCTCCCTCTCTGGTATTTATCCCTCTGATATATTTAGAGAGAGCAATGATATCTCCCCTCAACCTTCTTTTAGTTAGGCTAAACAAGCCAAGCTCCTTGAGTCTCCTTTCATAAGACAAGTTTTCCATTCCTCGGATCATCCTAGTAGCCCTTCTCTGTACCTGTTCCAGTTTGAATTCATCCTTCTTAAACATGGGAGACCAGAACTGCGCACAGTATTCCAGGTGAGGTCTCACCAGTGCCTTGTATAAGGGTACTAACACCTCCTTATCTTTACTGGAAATACCTCGCCTGATGCACCCCAAGACCGCATTAGCTTTTTTCATGGCCATATCACATTGGCGGCTCAGAGTCATCCTATGATCAACCAATACTCCAAGGTCCTTCTCCTCCTCCGTTACTTCTAATTGATGCGTCCCCAGCTTATAACTAAAATTCTTGTTATTAATCCCTAAATGCGTAACCTTACACGTCTCACTATTAAATTTCATTCTATTACTATTACTCCAGTTTACAAGGTCATCCAAATCTTTCTGTATGATATCCCAGTCTCTCTCCAAATTGGCACTACCTCCCAGCTTTGTATCCTCCACAAACTTTATTAGCACACTCCCACTTTTTGTGCCGAGGTCGGTAATAAAAAGATTAAATAAGATTGGTCCCAAAACTGATACCTGAGGAATTCCACTGGTAACCTCCCTCCAGCTTGACAGTTCACCTTTCACTATGACCCGCTGTAGTCTCCCTGTTAACCAATTCCTTATCCACCTTTCAATTTTCATATTGATCCCCATCTTTTCCAATTTAACTAATAATTCCCTATATGGCACAATATCAAACGCCTTACTGAAATCTAGGTAAATTAGATCCACTGCGTTTCCTTTGTCTAAAAAATCTGTTACTTTCTCAAAGGAGATCAGGTTGGTTTGGCACGTTCTACCTTTTGTAAAGCTATGTTGTATTTTGTCCCATTTACCATTGACCTCAATGTCCTTAACTACTTTCTCCTTCAAAATTTTTTCCAAGATCTTGCATACTACAGATGTCAAACTAACAGGCCTGTAGTTAACCAGATCACTTTTTTTTCCCGCTTTCTTAAAAATAGGAACTATGTTAGCAATTCGCTAATCATACGGTACAACCCCTGAGTTTACAGATTCATTAAATATTCTTGCTAATGGGCTTGCAATTCCATGTGCCAATTCCTTTAATATTCTTGGATGAAGATTATCTGGGCCCTCCAATTTAGTCCCATTAAGCTGTTTGAGTTTTGCTTCTACCTCAGATATGGTAATATCTACCTCCATATCCTCATTCCCATTTGCCATGCTACCATTATCCCTAAGATCCTCTTTAGCCTTATTAAAGACTGAGGCAAAGTATTTGTTTAGATATTGGGCCATGCCTAGATTATCCTTGACCTCCACTCCATCCTCAGTGTTTAGCGGTCCCACTTCTTTCTTTGTTTTCTTCTTATTTATATGGCTATAGAACCTTTTACTATTGGTTTTAATTCCCTTTGCAAGGTCCAACTCTACTTGACTTTTAGCTTGTCTCACTTTATCCCTACATGTTCTGACCTCAATAAGGTAGCTTTCCTTGCTGATCTCTCCCATCTTCCACTCCCTGTATGCTTTCTGCTTTTTCTTAATCACCTCTATGAGATGCTTGCTCATCCAGCTTGGTCTACAACTCCTGCCTATGAATTGTTTCCCCTTTCTTGGGATGCAGGCTTCCGCTAGCTTCTGCAACTTTGATTTAAAGTAATCCCAGGACTCCTCTGCCTTTAGATCCAGAAGTTCTTCAGTCCAATCCACTTCCCTAACTAAGTTCCTTAATTTTTGAAAGTCAGCCCTTTTGAAATCAAAAACCCTAGTTGCAGATTTATTTTTGTTAATCCTTCTGGTCAGTTTGCACTGAATTAGCTCATGATCACCTCAACCAAGATTGTCCCCTACAACCATTTCTTCTATGAGGTCCTCACTACTCACCAAAACCAAATCTAAAATGGCATCCCCTCTAGTCGGTTCAGCAACTACTTGATGAAGGAATCCATCAGCTATCGCATCTAGGAAAATCTGAGCCCTATTATTATTACTAGCACTCATCCTCCAGTCTATATGTGGGAAGTTAAAAATCTCCCATGATCACGTAGTTTCCATTAGTATTTACTTCATTAAAAACATTAAAGAGGGCTCTATCCATATCCAAATTAGATCCCGGCGGTCTATAGCACACCCCAAGCACTATACCAAGGGAGGCTCTAGTAGTTTTCTTCCCCAATGTAATTCTAACCCAGACTGACTCTGTCTTATCCATTCCATCACTTCTTATTTCTTTACATTCTACCTCATCATTGATATACAATGCTACTCCACCACCTTTACCTTTATTTTGGTCTTTCCTAAAGAGCACACACCCTTCAATACCTGTAGTCCAGTCATGACTACTATTCCACCATGCTTCTGTTATCCCTGTAATATCTGGTTTCACTTCCTGCACCAGTAGCTCTAGTTCCCCCATTTTGTTACCTAGGCTCCTCACATTTGTGTACAAACATTTTAATTTTTACTGTTTGGCCTCGCTCACATTCTGTACCCTATTAGACACGGTCATTCTACAGCCAGTATAACCTATTAGACTGGAATCCACACTGCCCTTCCTTCTTATATACATTCTCCTACCCACAGCTGTATCCTTTCTTACTTCGCTTTCTTCCCTCTCAATGCTAAAATCCAGCGTGGAGATTACCTGGACATCTCCCAAACATCTCCCCCAAATTCCTAGTTTAAAGCTCTCTTAATCAATTGTGCCAGCGTCCATCCTAGAAGTCTATTTCCTTCCCTACTCAGATGAAGTCCATCCCGAGAGAACTGTCCTCTGTCCATGAATGCCTCCCAGTGGCCATACATCCCAAAGCCCTCCTTACAGCACCACTGCCTAAGCCATCTGTTGATAGTCATAATCTTGTCACACCTTTGTTGCCCTTCTCTAGGAACAGGCAGAATCCCACTAAAGATCATCTGAGCCTCGATTTCCTTAAGCGTCTTCCCCAGCCTAGCATAGTCTCCCTTAATACTTTCCAGGGAGAATCTAGCTGTATCATTTGTTCCCACATGAAGGATGATTAGGGGATTCTTTCCTGCTCCCTTTAGGATCCTTTTCAACCTCACGTCTACATCCCGTATCTTAGCACCTGGAAGAAGCACACCCTTCTATTCTCTGGATCAGCTCTGGTTACAGGCCTGTCTATTCTTCTCAGTAAAGAGTCCCCGATCACATAGACCTGCCTTTTCCTGGTGACGGTGCTATTCTCCAGTCTATCCCCTGTTCCCTCTGGCTGCAAGTTCTTTCCATTCCTATTCTCCCTTGTAATCCTCTTCAACCCATCCTGTATCCTGCTGGGGCTCATATTCCTTTGACTTAACAGAATTTTCCCCCTGCCTGGGTGTTTAAAGAGCTATTGTGGAGAAGCTATCTTTTAAGCTACTGCTGCAGGTAGAGAAGAAAGCTTTGATATCCTTTTCTTTCATTGAGAAGGAATATAGAGACACCTAGACCAATAGATGAATTTGTATTCCTCACAAAGGACTCAAAAAATGGACAAAATAATTGGAAAGAAAAAAAAGCAGTTTTAAGAGAGTTGCTAAGATTGCATTAGGGACACATCAATAATAGATTATTATGGCTTGATGAGTCACTGACTGGTATTTATCCATATCAAAGAAGCAAAACCAAAACAATGTAATTCCGCATAAATTATCCCTACTCAAAGCAACTCGAAGGAAGGGGAAACTAGAGTTCAGGAATAAGCAATACTTCTTAGCACTTACTGTATATAGTGACCTATGTGCCACACAAAATTAGCCAGTTATTGTTGAATAGAAGATTTTCCCCTGCCCCCACCCCCACCTCCCATGGTGTCTTCACTACTTTTGAGGGGGGAGGAGAGAAAATTTTAGCTTGGAGCAGCTGAGGCCAGAGTACCATATGGCTTTTCTTTCCCCTTGTCAACCCCTCACCAAAGGTGGCAGAGGGCTGATCCTTTGCTTTCCCTCCCCTCTTTCCTCGTGCTGGACACGAATGGATATGTCACACACTGCATTTAGGGTCCAGGCTCTGAGACTTCTCCTGCCCACAAGCACGGGATTGGTTTTTGGGAGCAGCATGGGGTTTGGTGATTGCTTCATTTCCACTGGTGATGAGGGAGGGGCTTTCCAACCCCACCCTTATCATCCTGTAGCTTTTTCCTCACATCATCCTGAGAGCTAGGCTCATCATCAGCTTGGGGTCTGAAAGGGATTTTGACAAAATTGGCAAACTGCTGAGTGAATTTTTTTCACCTTCCACTTGGCATCTAGAACGTCTGATTTCAGCAAGGGTTAAATTACAATTGTAGCAGCTTTGGCAGGTTCCGATGGAATTGATCAAGTGAGGACCCTGAAACCCTGTAGGCTGCTTTGGCATTGGCCCTGGGCATGCCCATGTAATGGTGAGGTGGTTTGCCTCTGTCTTGTGCAGCTTGTGATTCCATCTCCTCTCTTCTACTTCCAGCATGAATGACAAACCTGCACAGCCCCTTCCGAGAATTATCAAAAGCACTAACTTGGCCCTTCCTAGCAGTCTCAGAGAGCAGACTAAAGTTTCATGTTCCAGTCTAGAAATTATTATATTGCTCCTTTTCAGCTGTAAAACACATGTTGGAGAGGTAAAAATGTATTTTATTACTGAAACACTGCAAGTTTCTCCTTCATAATTTACATCAGACGATTCCCCAATCCTAGAGAAGGTGATGTGAGAAAGATTAGTTACTCAGGCTTTCAAGGGGATAAAAACTGGGAATACGAAGAATCAGAGAGGCACTGTCTTGCTTCACCTTCCAAAGGACTCTGGTCAAAGAAAGAAAAAAAAAACATCTGCAGTAGGCACCATTACTATTAAAGTAGAAATACAACTGATTGCATGCTCAGGTTTGGCTGCTGAGAATGGCAGGCAAACAGGTTGTGTGGAGTACGCCATTTGGAGGGGGGGAAAAAAAAGCCCTCAGTGATTTCCTTCTAAAGTTCAAGTTGATTACTGTTCAAGATCTCCAACACAGATCTTCCACCAGTTTTCCTTGGTCAGTAGGAGAAGAGATGACGGAAGTACTTTGGTTTGAACACACCATTCCCACTGACACCGTCCATCTGGCAAATGTGTTTAAGTTTTAATTTGATTCAGGTCAGCTCAACTGGGTTAATAAACTTTAGCATTTGATCTGCAGAGTCATTTAGATGTGATTGATTTATTTATTCTCCCTTGTTCCAGTCTCTCTGACTACTACAGGACTATCTTCATTCCCACCCTTAGTTTGCTTTTTGTTTTTCTCCCTTCCCCTGTATTTAGGCAACATTCATTTAAGCTAAAATGGATAACATAGCAAAGCCTAAATGACTGGCTAAAAACAGCAGGTTACAGATGAAAGAATGATTTAGTGTCCCACCAGAAATTTCATGCTATATATAATCTTACAAAAATTGTCAAAAATCCTTTGGCACTAATTCAGACAGGTCAATTACATTTGCGCAAAGGTAACATAACAGGAAAAAAAAAAAAGGCTCACACTGCAGTTAGAGAATAAGAGCCACAAATACACTGCACCACAGAAAATACAAGCAATCACTATTCATGTTATATCCTATGGTTTGCTCTTTAAATTTGTGTGTGGTGGGACATTCTTCTAAAGCTCTGGGAAAAGATGAGCTTTACTAAATGCATTATGCATAAACATCTACTGCACACAAATCAGGTAACTGCATGTGCAAGTACTCTTTACGTGTGCAACTATTCCATTTGGAAGTGCAAAGCTACAGTGGATTGCATGTACAAAAAGCTGCAACACATTGGGCATGGTCCTCTTGTTCTGAGTGGCATTGAAAAATTGGTTAAAAGAGCTATACTACTTTACTCCAGCTGAACAAGAATCTGGAATCTATGTGTTAATTCCTCATTATTTAATATATAAATTAGAATTATTTTTATTTTTGGTGAGAAAGATTAAGCTGATATTATGAAAGGAATAGTACAAAAAAATAGATGTGTTGTCCACAGGATCATTTGTTTCTTGGTGCTTGTATGGCTTTATGAATTCCATTTACAATGCACTTTAGTCTATATTCTGTTCAATCCTAATTAATCTAACTGATGGAATTCACAAAAACAGACAGACTCCTGGTCGTACTGATGTTTTGTCCCTTATTATATAGGTAATGTACACTGCATATCAACATAAGGATGTGTCTGATGTACTAGGAGCATTAGGCAGCTTTTCCAATAACAAATAATCAGCTAAATCTGACACAGATCACACCATTTCGTTAAATGTTATAATCACTGGCCTTCCATTAACTCAAATGGCTGGCTCACAGCTGGCCACAGTTGATGTAGCAACATGTTCCGGTCCACCGTGATCTCCTTACATAGCAAAGCAATCAGCTGCTCCAAGAGGCATTCACAAATGCCAGTGGCTAAAATAAAATATTCTAATTACATATTGGATATAGTTATCAGTGATATAGAATGAAATGTTTCAACAAAAATCACCTTAGGCACAGTAAAAACTTCTCATTTTCAACAACAGGGGACACATTTAGGGAATCAAAAGAGGCATATGGCAGAGAAGTGTAAGTCCCATTCCTCATTATCTAATAATAGTCAGCTTTTTGTTATAAAAACTCTGAAAACAGAGATTCTTACTGGTATTCTGACTGCAGTATATTTTCCCCAAGAGACTTTGCTTCTCAACCTTATCACATAAACAGAGCCCTCTGTTAATAAGCTATATAATTGGAAAAAATATATCATTTCTAAAATTAAAAAGAAAAAAAAATCCTATTAGTTGAGCTTCAGTTACAATTAGGCCAGATAACACTGGGTCTGATTTCGGATTAATTAAAATAAAATTTCTGAAAATTTTCTGTTTACCAGAAAATGGCCATATCATCAGGGCTAGATAATTCCTCGGACTGGTAATAAAGACAGACTTTAATCTCTAGGTCCCCATTTCACATCTGACCCACATCTAAATCAGTGACCGAATAGCCACAAAAATGGTGAAATTCCGTGAGTTGATGCCTTCAATCCAGCTTCTAGTGGGTACATGATCACATCAGATAAAATGGTCACAAATTACAGTCTCAACATAAAGACCCAGGAATGAGCAGACTAAACTGTAAAGCAGTGTAATCTGGAGGAACTAGAGGGTCAAGAGGTAATGAGTTCTAATATGAGATCTGCCACTGATTCAGTGAGTGGTCTTGCATGAGCCACTTCATTTTTTCAACTCAGCTCCCCCACCTGTACAGGCAAGAATTGCCAAAGCCTTTGTGGAGCAATTTTGCCAAGAACTACTACTATAGCAGGATGTTGTAAAAACCAGGAAAAGGCGCCCAGTAGCAATACCAATTAATTCTTGGAAAACATGTTCATTGACAGAGAAGAACGTAGGTCACAGAAATTTGACTTGATGTATCATTGTGTAAAACTCAGCTACTATATTGGCCATGGCCACTAGCTATAGCTATGAAGACGAAAAAAGGGAAAAAAGATAACTTATGAAATCAAAGAACATGAAACTCAGCTAGGTTTTACTTTTCATTATACAACACAAAAACACATCATTTTTACATTTGCTTAAAGGGTCATAGAAGATATTGAACCTTTCATGATCATATGGGCCTGGTTTGGAGTGATCTTGAATCATACTGAAGTTTGTGTGAAACACCAGGTTTCATCTGTTTTGACATTTAAAAAAAAAAAAAAAATCATGTAAAATACAGCAATTTCACCTGTACTTGGTTGTGACTACTAGTTCTCACGCAAAACCAAAAAACTCTAATTGCAAATCCATACAGACAGAAATCAGCATTAGTGACTTAGAGTGATGGCCATTATAAAATCAGTGTCTCCCAAGAACTACCAAGTGATCTGATATTCCTCTCTATACAATAGCGAATATTTTCCCAAAGTATGTAATCTTCTCTTGTGCTTAACTATACTTTGGTATAGAAAATACATTATGTATTGAGGCTAGCTAACTGCAAATCATAGTTAACCAAGACAATTAACAGGTTTTTAAGTACCAAAATTGTAATTACATTAATAGATAGATGTGGTAACTGTTTGGCAATGGTTAGTAAATGTTAACATTTTAGTAAATTACCACAGAATGCATACCAAGATCCAATGAGGTGTTATAAAAATCGACATAGCCACACAAACTAAAAAGATTCTCCGTAGACTTTGAAAATAGCTAAATTTAAACGGACTTCTTATCTTGCCCAGCAAAAATGCACTGGTTAATGGTTTACATATGAAGAATCCTGTATTAAATCTAAATGAGAAGTGCATAGAATAAACACACAGACAAACAATAAGGGAACAATCTCCCTCCTCACTTAATTCTCAGTCAGCATCTCCATTTATCCACTAATGTCAAAGAAAAACAAATCACATCATGAGCTGGGTATGAAATTATTTTCATGAACATTCTACAGATGCTTTGGACTGTACAGTGATTTCAGTATCTAAACACTTTGTTAATTTGAAGGTTATTACACATTGAGGGTGGTACTGAATGGCAGAGTTAGGAGAGTTATAAAATAGCTTTAGTTGTACTAACAGAAGTGACAGCCCTTCATATCAGTCCATTCCTTCTTTCTGTCTTCTTTGATTAAGTATGTAGCCTAATAATCATTATCAATACCTTGCATCTGTGTCACCCATCCCCACTGCGACATCTTACTACCCCTGCACAATCCTGCAGAGAAACTGCCTCCCGGTCTTGGGTCCACACTGGATTTCAGCAAAGTTATGACAAATTATGGAGTAAGAAAGCCCACTGTTACCCGGGGTTCTTTCAACACAAAGCTCTCCTCGTACACCACAACGAGGCCTCCAAGGGGTCATGAGGAAGGTAGAAATCCCATTCTGCTCAGGACAAATCAGTAGGGTGATAAAGTGCCATCCCCACCCTAAGCAGCTTTTTGGAAGTGCCCATAGCAGACCCACAGGAAAGGGGGGTGGGAGAAATAGGGCTAAGCTGCAAAAAGTGATGGGAAACAATCCATCCCATTCACAACATGTGCTTCATCCTACTTGCAAACAGTTGCTGCAATGGAGGCAGATGCCCCCTACCAATGACCCACGAAAATTCCATTTTCTTGACAGTCTGGGCAAGGACCTGCTTTTGTGAGATAAGGTGAATTTGAAAACATGATGCTTCTAGATTTAAATTAAAGCAAAAATTATTGTAAGGAACATAGGCCATATCTTGATGCAGGCCTGAGCGACTTTGGACAAATGTATAACTAAAGTTAACAGTGCTAAGAGATGCTTAAAGCAGCTTTTTGTATGTAGGCACACTTACAAGGAGAAAACCTAGATACTTGTCCTAGCCATTACTCTAATCCTTAGGCTATTTTCCCAGTGTCCAGATTAACTCATTGCCATGAGAATGTGTGGAAAAGAGCAAATGCATAACCTGGAATAAGTAATGAATTATAATTTAGACAATCAAGACATTGGAGTTGTCATAAACATACAACTAAGGGTAGCATAAAATCCCTCCTTTACCTCTAAGGGGTTAAGAAGCTCAAATAACCTGGTTGGCACCTGACCAAACGAACCAATAAGAAAAGAAGATATTTTCAAATCTTGGGGGGAGGTTATGTTTGTGCTCTCTTTGCTTGTTCTCTTTCGGGATGAGGGAGGGACCAGGCAGGAAAAAAATCTCCTAAAAACCTACCTGAAATGGGAATCTAAGATTACAAAAATTGTACGTAAAGGCACGGAAAAGCATTAGATTATCTTTTGTTTTAGCTTGTGAATTTTCCCCTATAAAGAGGAAGTTTTATTCTTGTTTTTTGTAACTTTGAAGCTAAGCCTAGAGGGGAATCCTCTGTGTTTTAAATCTTTTTATTTACCCTGTAAAAGTTACCTTCCATCCTGATTTTGCAGGTGTGATTCTTTTACTTTTTTTTTTTTAAATTAAATTCTTCTTTTAAGAACCTGATTGATTTTCAGTGTCCTAAAAACCCAGGGGTTTCGTCTGTGCTCACATTGTACCAATTGGTGAGGATATTATTCTCAAGCCTTCCCAGGAAAGGGGGTGAAGGGGCTTGGGGAAATATTTTGGGGCAACAGGGACTCCAGTGGCTCTTTTCCTGCATCTTTGTCTACATTCACTTGGTGGTGGCAGCAATACCATCCAAGGACAAGGAAAGGATTTGTGCCTTGGGAAAGTTTTAACCAAAGCTGGTAGAAATAAGCTTAGGGGGTCTTTCATGAGGGTTCCCACATCTCTACCGGAGAGATCAGAGTGGGGAAGGAATCCTGACAGGAGCCTTGAGCCTAAAGCAGAAACTTGCCTTACAATTCCATATCACACAACAACTTCCTGCATCTTATTTTCAAGAGGCATCTGTTTCTGATTAGTAATTAACTTGGTTACAACACGTCCATGCTAGCCTGGATCCTTCAATGTAACTCAAAGACATCAAGTCATTGGTCCCTGAAGACATATCAACAACCCCTAATTGGACAAGAGTATCCCTTGGAGAGTAGCAGAGGAATTACTAATCCCTACAAAAAATGGCACCATGTGAGAAAGAGCAGGGGTCTCTCATACCAACAAGACACCTGAAGCTCTATTCTGCTCCATTCCCTGGACGTAATGAAGGAGAACAGAAAAATGCGGACACTGACTATGTCATGCCTGAAGTGCAACCAAAGAGGAGTAAAGACCAAAGCTTCACTGCTTGCAAAATTCCATATAATCTCTTATCACTGACAAAGATACCAGTAAATATTCAATTCAAATTCAAGCTAGGACCAATCTTGCGAGTTAGAGACTTTGAAGAGAAGAGGGTGTGAAGATCCCTCTGTACAGCAATCTGAGGAACACTCAAAGTTCTCCAAAGCTGCGGTAGGTATGTTATTAACTGTCCCCCAAAGCAGACACTAAATCCTCAAATCTTAGGCTATGTCTACACTGGCAACTGAATGACAAAACTTGTATTTTTCAAAGGTGTTTAACCCCTTCCCCCCAAAGACAAAAGCTCACAAGCAGCGCTGGTGTGAACAGCTGGTCGTCGACAGGAGTGCTCTCCTGCCGACAGTGCTAGAGCCGACAAACACGCCTTTTAGCGACACGGCTGTAGCGACAAAAGCTGCAAAGTGTAGCTGTAGCCATAGCCTTACTAAAACAGTAAAGGACCCCGGGGTTAAACCTGTGTCATTCTAAAGTTGCTGTAAGCCTGGAGTTTTAGAAATCATTGTGTTTGTGCCAGACTGTCAGAAAACTCTAGGCACCGTGTAACATGGGGTGGGAAATATAATTGGCAAACCAAGCTTGAGATAAACTTTGTGACCAGCAAAGCTTGAGAGAGGTAGCCAAAAGGAAGGTACAGGGAAATGGTTTTGAGAGTTGTACTTCCTTAAAAATCAAGATGAAGTAACAGCTGCTGCTTTCAGCAGACTGACCTTAATTAAATGTAAGGAACCATCCTCCTCTTCTAAAACCTTAAGGATTCTTTTTCTTAACTTACTCAGTATGATTTAATCACTAATTGTGGTATGTGATGAGATTGAACCATTGACTTATCAATTGTATTCAAACGGTAATATCAGTTTGACCATTGTAATGTATTTCTTGTAATTAGGTCAGGAGAATTCAGTTCACTTCGCTTGCAGCATAATTTGCTTAAACATATTTATTTTATACCTGCCTGCTTAATCTTTTAACAAACATATAAAAGACAAAGAAATGGTTTATTTCCCAAATCTTTAACGTGAACCAAGTAACCTATGTAGGCGAAAAAGGTAAAATCCTTAACAGTCATGTCTGAGCCCACTCTATATTTCAGTTAATATAGCTCTGTTATTGCTATAAGATTCATAAACAAAGGTTTTTTTCTGTAATTAATAAATAGCTGGAAATTTGTGTGTTCTTGAGGTTGCCAGGTGTCTGGTTTTCGACCGGAACCCCCGGTTGAAAAGGGACCCTGGCAGCTCCGGTAAGGCACTGCTGACCGGGCCGTTAAAAGTCCAATCGGCACAGTGAGGCTAAGGCAGACTCCCTGCCTGCCCTGGCTCCACGTGGCTCCTGGAAGCAGCAACATGTACCCGCTACAGCTCCTATATGTGGGGGCAGTCACGTTGCTCTGTGTGCTGCCCCCCCCCCCCCCAAGTGCCAGCTCTGTAACTCCCACTGGCCAGGAGCTGCGGCCAATGGGAGCTGTGGGGGTGGCACTTGTGGACGGGGCAGCATGCAAAGCCACCTGACTGCACCTCTGCATAGGAGTCAGAGGGGGAAACGTGCTGCTGCTTCTGGAAGCTGCTTAGAGTAAATGCCACCCGGAGCCTGCACCTCTGACCCCTCACTGCGCTCCAAACCCCTCAGTCTCAGCCCAGAGCCCCAAATCCCTCATCCCCAGCCCACCCCAGAGCCCACACCCCCTCCCGCACCACAACCTCCTGATCCAGCCTGGAGAAAATAAGCGAGTGAGTGAGGGTGGGGAGAGTGAGCAACAGAGGGAGTGGGGGGTGGGGCAAAGGTGTTTGGTTTTAGCAAGTAGCAGGTTGGAAGTACACTTAGGGTTGCCAAATTCAAAAAGGTTCACACAACTTTGACATGGGGGAGTTTGTTTTTAATTAAGAGCCATGTTTTCAGGTATCAAACATTTTATATGGTGCATGCTGACTTTCTTACCAAGTCACACAGTAGAAACAGATATAGGGTGGTGTAGGTTCAGTTGCCCTCAAACTAAATTATTAGAGCTAGTTGAAAAAACGGAATTCCTATACTAGGGGAAACAGATTTTGAAATTGCATGTTCCCCCAAATTGGGACAGAAAATAAAAATCTCTGAAGGGAGTTCAGAGAGAGGCAACAATAATAGTCATGGAAAACTTCTCCATTAGGAGGATTGGAAAAACTGAGATGACTGTTTAGTGCACAGTATCAGAAGGGTAGTGCACAGTATCATGTGTTAGTCTGTATCCACAAAAAACAATGAGGAGTCCGGTGTCACCTTAAAGACTAAACAATTTATTAAGGAATAAGCTTTTGTGGGTTAAAAAAAAAAAAAAAAAAAAAACACAAACACTTCAGATGCATGGAATGAAAATTACAGATACAGGCATAAATATACTGGCACATGAAGAGAAGGGAGTTACCTTACAAGTGGAGAACCAGTGTTGACAAGGCCAATTCAGTCAGGGTAGATGTGGTCCATGCCGAAAAACTGGAGCATTTACTCCATTCTCTCAGACAGAGACAAACACCTACAAGATATTTATCAAGCATTCTTAAAACTATAATACCCACCTGGAGAAGTGAGGAAATAGATTGACAGAGCAAGACGGGGTACCCAGAAGTCACCTACTACAGGACAGTCCCAACAAGGAAAACAACAGACCACCACTGGCAATCACGTACAGCCCCCAACTAAAACCTCTCTAGCACATCAACGATGTAGAACCTATCCTGGAAAATGATCCCTCTCTCACAGACCTTGGGAGGCAGGCCAGTCCTTGCTTACAGACAGCCCTCCTCCCCTCCCCCCCCCCCCCCCCCCCCCCCCCCAAACCTGAAGCAAATACTCACCAGCAACTACACACCACACCACAGAAACACTAACCCAGAAACCAATCCCTGTAAGAAACCCTGTTGCCTATTCTGTCCCCAGATCAATTCTAGCAACATCAGAGGACTCAACCACATCAGCCACATTAGCAGATGTGTAGGTGAATGAGTCCCTGATAATGTGACATATGCCATCATGTGCCAGCAATGCCCCTCTGCCTGTACATTGTCCAAACCGGACACTCCCTACGTAATAGAATAAATGGACACAAATCAGACATCAGGAATGGTAACATACAAAAGCCAGTAGGAGAACACTTCAATCTCTCTGGACATTCAACAACAGGTTTAAAAGTAGCCATCCTTCAACAACAACTTCAAAAAACAGACTTCCAAGAGAAACTGCAGAGCTACAATTCCTTTGCAGACTTAACACCATTAATTTGGGCTTGAATAGGGACTGGGAGTGGCTGGCTCACTACAAAAGCCATTCTCCCTCTCTTGGTATTGATACCTCCTCAAAGTATTGGGAGTGGACCACATCCACCCTGACTGAATTGGCCTTGTCAGCACTGGTTCTCCACTTGTAAGGTAACTCCCTTCTCTTCATGTGTCAGTATATTTATGCCTATATCTGTAATTTTCACTCCATGCATCTAAGTGGGGATTTTTTTACCCATGAAAGCTTATGCCATAATAAATCTGTTAGTCTTTAAGGCGACACCGGATTCCTTGTTTTTTTGTTTTTGTTTGTTTGTTTAGTGCAGGAAGGAGAGGACTAAAAGAGACAGATGTATGCAAAATAATTAATACTATAAAGCAGATCCAGTGCTCCTATTTTCACTGGTTCATAATACAAAAAATAAATAGGTCAGATTCAATTAAATTAGAAATCATTATTTTCAAAACTGATAAAAGTACATTTATATTCTGCAATGCATAATCATCATGTAGAATTCCTTGCTATTACAGAATACTGATTCAAGAACCTACTAGGATTCAAATACAAATCAGACATTTCTGAATAATGAAAAATGTCTGCAAGTTACATCATATAAAATACAATAAAAATAGACATATAAACTCTCTCATTTTGTGCCAAAAGCCAACTACTATCTAGAATGAGGTAGGGAGGCATTTCCTCTATAGAGAGATTAATTCCATAGGTTTTTCACTTCATGGTATCTTGTACTTTCCAATCAAGTACGTGGTACTGCTCATTGCCAGACACAGGACACTAAACTAGATCGACCACTAGCATGATCCAATATGCAATTCCTAGGCTCCTAAAATTACTTGTGATGTGTAAAAATTTGGAAAATCTGACCCAATGGTCAACATCATCAGAATCAGTAAAAGATGCAACTTTCCACTTGATTAGTATCGAAGCATTGTTTATATGTATTTAGGGAATCAGGATTTCACCCCAAGCCTTCTGCCATGATTAAATAAAAACACCCACTGACTGCAATAGTTACATCACAATTTCACTCCAGGTTTAAATAGTCAAAAGTTCTGAAAAATTCTAACTTAAAACAAGTTAAATTAGTGTAAATTAAAAAAAAAAAAAAAACACACAGAAGACCCACTTACCTGCACTGAGTGAATTACTTTTTTATTACAACAGCACTTAGGCACCTAGTCATTAACTAGGACTTGTGCTAGGCACTGTACAACCACAGATAAAAGACTATGCCTGGCCCCAAAGAGCTTACCATCTAAGTATAAGACAAGACGTGATATTCCAATGAATCAGTTTCACCACGTTCAAAAGTGAGATTTGTCAATGTTGTACATTTCGACTTGTCAACCCAGCTTGATGAAAATTGGTAGTGTATATGAATTAGATCTTCTACAAAATGAACTTTTTTTTTTTTTTTTTTTGCTTTTCAGTGTAACAAGTGTTAGTTTTATAAACGAGAAGTAAAATGTCAGTGTTAATTAGAACTTAAATCAACTTCTTCCAGCTTCAAATAAAACACAAAATGCATTTTAATGTACTAATTCTCCTCAATCATTTACAAACTGTGTTATTTAAAGAAGTAGGCCTTTTATTATTTTTCCATTTGATTATTATATTTTATTTATTTTTTAACATGAGGGGATTTCTGGTGGTTTGGTTTTTTTTAAAGTGATTAGAAAAGAAAAAGCCATCAGACAAATATTCGGAGCTCATCGGGGAAAGAAAATGTATTGTACACCTATATTTCTACCTGTTTAATCTAAAGGATACTTACAAGAGGTTGTATGGAGACAAAAATACGTATATGAATATTTGTATTTCTACTGTAAATACCTGCTGTAAGATGCTGGCATTGATTTCTTCTATTCAAGGTACAGTAAAAGCTTTGTTATTTGGCATGGTTGGGGAATGGGGGGTGCCGGTAAGTCAAAAATTCCAGTTAAGAGGGAGGGGGCTCAGGGCAGGGGATTGGGGAAATGAGAAGGGGGCAGGTGCCAGACCCAGGCAGCACTTACCTCGGGCAGCTCCCCACAAGTAGCGACATGTCCCTGCTGCTCCTAGGCGGAGGCGCAACTAGGCAGCTCTGTGCGCCACCTATGCCCACAGGCACCACCCCCGGAGCACCCAATGGCTGCAGTTTCCAGCCAAGGAGAGCCACACAGCCAGTGCTTGGGGTGGGGAGGGCAGGGGCAGCGCGCAGAGCCACCTAGCTGCGTGTCTGCCTAGGAGCAGCAGAGACCTGTTGCCACTTGCGGGGAGCTGCCCAAGGTGAGCACCACACATGTCTGGCATCCCGCCCCCTTCCTGTCTCCCAATTCCCTGCCTTGATCTCCCTCCCACCCCAAACTCCCTCCCAGAGCCTGCACCCCACACCCTCTAATGCACTCCGAACCCCTCCTGGTCGTTCCTCTGCTTAGGAGTAGCAGGGACATGTCACTGCTTTCAGGGATCCACACAGAGCCAGGTACGGAGCCTGCTAGCCCCACGCCAACCAGACAATAAACCAGACTCTCAATGCAGATCAGAAATGCCGGTTTATAGAGCTTTCCAATTAGTAAAGTTAGTAAAGATAACAGCTTTTACTGTACGCTGTAAAATTTCAGGGTTCTATTAATCTAAGATCAGGCCTCTGGATTATGCAGCTGTGGAAAGAGGTGCTTCCCAGACATTACTGACTACATAATCCCTAACAAGGAAGGCCATTTCTGATCATCCCTTTTTTCCCCACCAGATCCAGGCTATCTATACTTATGTTCTTATGTAATTATTTTCCAAATTTTAAGTGGAAAATTTTGATTTTGCCAAAATATTTTGATTTTCCATTGGGAAACTGAAAATCAAGTATATTTCACCTAAATCGCAATTTCGTTTCGAATCAATTCAACAAGACATTAAACCACATTTTCCTATCATTGCCTTATGAGAGTTGTAATTCAAGTTCACATTTTCTCCTTTGGTCAGGCTCTAGGGAGAACTACATTTTCCCATGATGTAATGCAAATTTTCCTCTGACCTTCCTGTGTGATGCATAATGGGAATCACATGACTAGGTGCATCATGGGCTCTGACTTCCTCTTGGGAAGGGGACACCCCCTCTGCCCTAGGCTGCACCCCCACTCTTCCCCTTTCCACAAACCCCCACCCCTGCCCTGTCTCTTCCCATCCCCACTCTGCCCCTGCCATGCCTCTTTCAGACCCCTTCTCCGAGCACGTCCTGCCTATTCCGTCCCCCCGACCCCACCCCACCCCAATGCCTCCTGCATGCCACAGAACAGCTGATCACAGTAGGCGCTGGAAGGGAGGAGGGGAGAGTATGGCTGCCAGTGGGTGCTAAGTACCTGCTAACTTTTTTTTTCGTGAGTGCTCCAGGCCTGGTACACCCACAGAGTTGGCGCCTACGAGGTGCATTACGATATGGGAGTGTAATTTGGCCGGGAGAATCAGGACATCAGGTCCTGAATTAAAACCCAGAGGAGTTCACCCAGCGTGCCACTGAAGGAAAATGAAGGTTAATATTAAAGTGACTCAAAATGAAGCATTTTTGATTAGTTCAATAAACCAAAAAACTCCAAAGATTCTCATTTCAGAAATGTTGAACTGTTTCACTTTGATCAAACATGTGTAAACAAAGTATTTTGAAATTTCCAAATTGAAGTGAAGTGTTGAGACTTTCCATTCCATGAAATATTTTGAAATTTCAACTTTTCATCCCAATTTGGGTAAAAAACAAGTGTTAAAATGTTGAAATTTCCTGAGAGTTGGACATTCTGAATTTCTCTTGAATTAAGGGAATGTTGCCTCTACATGTAGTCAGCAAATTCTTCAGAATCCTAAAACTTTGGTATCTGTTCAAGGAGAAGCTTTAGAGGAGATACCTGCACCAACCACTGCCCCACCTCCCTTGCCTGCTCAAAACCAAAATAATGTCAATAGAACTTCAAAATGGCAGATTTAATATTATTTATGGGTCTGTTTAATGTAACAGATATGTTTCTCATTTACGGTGTAGTGAAACTGGGAGCATTTCAGTGGATATTGATTAGCGTGCATTTCTTGCAGATGCCATTGTAAATGCAATTGCATGTGAATTGTATGCCAGACGCCTGCTGAGCATGCTGTTTAGAGTCTAAAGAATAATTGGACACACTGAAATGGACATTTCCCCTCTTGATTTATTAATAATGATAGTCTGAGATTCTTCAATAGGAAAGCGTTAGAGAAGTGCAAAATATTTTACAAACATCAATGAACGAACCATTTCTTTGAGCGAATGAAGTATTAGCCTCATCCTATAGATGGGATAGCTGAGTTAGGGAAAAAATATATTACCTTCACAGTGGCCTATAATAAAAGTCTGCATCAAAGAAGAAAATGATACCCATATCTTCCAACTTGCAACCCTGTACTTTAACCAATAAACAAGGACCATTTCTCTCCTCCTTCCTTTCTTGCAGGAACAGAATAGCAATTCACACCCGAATGAGAGACAAAGAGGCTGCTTTGTACTGTCCTTGCTCTACTCCTCTCTACAGGAGCAGCTTCCACAAACAGATGACCTCACAAACTACTACACACCTCTTTAAAAGCCACAGAATCTGCTTCCACCAATGAGAAGCAAGTGACAGACTGAGGGCTTGTCTACACTGGCAATTTACAGTGCTGCAACTTTCTCACTCAAGGGTGTGAAAAAAAACCCACACCCCTGAACACAGCAAGTTCCAGTGCTAGGGGTGCTGTCTACACTGGCGCTGTACAGCACTGAGAGCTGTGCCCCTTGTGGAGGTGGAGTTTTTTTAGAGCGCTGGGAGAGCTCTCTACACAAGGTACGTCAAAGCGCTGCCCCAGCAGCACTTTAGTGTTGGCAGTGTAGACTAGCCCTGAGTAACTGTCCCCATTCTATCAGCAGAAAGCGAAAGTGGGACCCCTCCTTCTCTGCCTAGAACAAATTCAGCACGGCAGCTGACATTCCTGGTTTTGGGACCTCTGAAGCCTTGACCTAGGAAGAAGCACTTCACATTCTATACACCCTATAACACACCTACTGTCCACTACTTTGTAGTCAAACTCCACAACAAAAGCAAAAATGGCCAATATGTTAAGTACTGTAAAAACTCACAACACACAGAACTTTCCCTCTGTCCAGTCTTAGCTGGAAGGAACATTCACAGACAGAATACAGGGAAATCAAGCACATAATCTATATGCCAATTTACTGGAAATTATACATTAACCAAACCCCTGTAAGTATTAAAATACATAATATTTCAACTTACATGGAGTACTTTTCCGCCCCATCATGCAGTCTAGAATGGCTCACAGTCATGATTGCCTACCTCAGGGTATACTTTCAAAAAAGCAGGGTAGAAACCCAGAAACTAGTTGCGCGTTCTATAATTAGATTTCACCAACCCAGTAAAAAAAGTGTGAACTCCTAAAGCATTACAACAGCCTTATCATGGAGTATCAGTCCTCTTGGGCATTCCAGTCCATCTTGCCACGCAAGTAACAGTCATTTTACACCAAAAATCACTAAGCCAGACTGGTTTCCAGCCCTGCATTTGTCAGCGTTCAGTGAGACCCTAAGCCTTGGCATGAGCTGGCACCTGCTTTACCATCCTCACACCCCCTTCTCCATAATAACTGAGAGCCTCACAATCTTTAATGTATTTATCCTCATAACATACCAGTCAAGTAGGGAAGTGGCATTATCCCCATTTTACAGATGGGGAAGTGAAGCACAGAGAGGCTAAGTGAGTTGCATAAGGTGTCACAGGAAGTCTTCAAGCCCCTGCGCTGCCACACACAGGTCACCCAAGTCCTAGGCTAATGCTCTAAGCACTAAACCATTCTTTTATTTCTTCAAGATTTTACCACCACCCATAGAGCATAGAATACTGGTGTGAACAATGTAACTACTTTGATATTTACTACTTCTTATTTAGAGACACCATGGTGTAGGCATTAGAATTTATCAGTTTCAAAAGATGGTAGAAAAGTACAGGAATGCAATTATAAAACAACCTCAATTAACAAACCGATTGGTATATCTCCATAACATTATCCAGCGACACTTACATTGATGTTGTTCAGTAGACGTTTCTACGGTAGAAAAACCAATCTGGACTGTTGAGAGGTTGATATTCATTTAATATGGTAGCGTGTACCATTAAAAGGAACTACCGAGAGAACTGCGTATTAGTCAACTCTTCACACTGCTTCCAGAAAAATATTCCTTTAGCCTCCAATGTTTTTTCTCCAACGACTACTTAATCTCCATAAATTGAGAGTCAGAGTTGCATCAGATCTGGTTGTCATCAATCCCAGTTGTCTGCACCATAATAGGAAAAAATATGTACTGTGCTTCTCTGGAGGCAAATTACTTTTAAAATCAAATCGATAGTGTGAAATAGTGGAATTTATAAACAACCTTATATGCAGATCTATAGAAGTACTCCTCGTACTGCATTAATGGAATGTAGTTAAAAAAACAAAACTCCCAGCAATATTTGACCTTCATTTCTATGTGGCAGAAATCTTAAATCTACTGTTATCGCTGTGATGAGAAAACTATGGCAATACACGGCGAAAACAAGGTTACTTGTCTCTTTTTTCTAAAGAAAATTTTAGTGCTGTGGAAAAGTGACCGATTTCAGATTTGAGAACACTGAAATTGAAGTCCTCTATTTATCCACAAAAAGGTACATCACAGGTACTGTAGTAGACAGACAAAGTACCCTCATAAAAAACAAGTATTTATATATGTAAGCAATCACAGAGGTTATTTCAGATGAAAGCACAATAAATAAATCCTATAGCGGATAATTATGGATCAGCTAACCTTCACAGGAAGCTTTTTTCCTTACCCCCTTCAATTAGTGGTTGGTTTATGCCCACCAAGCATAAGGTTTGCATATCTTTATGAAAGTTAAATGTCTCCATTACATAAATCGTTTTTAGACCAGACAAACCCTCACTTAACATTGTTATACTGGAAGATGTTAACAGCAGCCATCAGCCACAGACCTGGTAAAAGTGAATGGATTTACTAAACACTCTTAATTCAGGTGAAGTGAGGGAGCAATTAAATGCCCCTTTGTTATGTCAGCTATCACTAAACAGATGCCATCACCCAGGGCATGGGCCACTTTCTGAAAAGGCCTCTTCATACTAAGTCTGGTGCCCCAAAGGATTTCTCTGGAGACCAATTGCAAACGCAGGGGCTGAGGCATTGACTGGAAGCAGCTGCAGCTGTATGTGTGCATGAGAGAAGGGAACGAGAAAGCCAGCAGACGGGGGGAGAAGCAGTGTACATCACCCTGGGAGGAAGCCAAGAGACCAAGCTTCCTTTTGGTCAGACAGAGTGTTTGTTGAAAAGGCAGACTTGGATTTCTGAACAAGGAAACTGACGAGGGTTGCCAGGTGTCCAGTTGAAGAGACGTTAAAAGTCTGGTCGGCGGCACAGTTGAGCTAAGGCAGGCTCCCTGTGGCTCCCAGAAGCAGCTGGCATGGTGATCACGGAAGCTCCATGTACTGCCCACGGGAACCACGGTCAATGGGAGCTCCGGGGCCAGTGTTTGTGGTGAAGGCAGAGCACACTACACAGAGCCTCCTAGCCACCCCTACCCCTACCCCTAGCTGGACACTTCTGGGAGCTGCACAGAGCCAGGGAGCCTGCCTTAGCCCCACTGCACCATGGACGAGGAGCCGCCTGAGGTAAGCGTAGCCCAGCTGGAGTCTGCACCCCAAACTCCTAGCATACTTTTCAGAACTATAAAATACAATACTGTCAACATGAATTCATTTGGCCACATATTTTATGAAAATTGAGTAAAATCCTGGTCTTCGATTAGGTATGTTTAGCTCTCATTGAGGCCCAACAGAAGCTGTATACATGTGTAACCAAGGACACAATCTGTGCTAGGTGTCTGAGCTTAAAGTTTTAAAGATTTTAGAAATCTAAAAATTATTATGAGTTCTACTTAGCCCCAAGCTTTCACTTCTGCTGTTGAGTGATAACTGCTATGTTCTGTTACATTAATAAAACTGGATTTATGATCCTTCCTAGAAATCTCCAGTCTTGCTGTTGTGTTTTGTTGCTTTGTAAGGACACTGCAGTCAAAAACACATGTGAACTTATTTTTGAATAATCAGTAGCTACTCTAATATTTGATTCTGTTTTTCCACTGATTGGAACTCAGTTCTTTGTCAGTCATGAAACCATAGATCTTTGTTAAATTATGTAGCCAATAAAAACTAATTGCTAACAAAAACAGCATAAATCCATTAAAGGCAATGAATGGAGTTATACAGGTATAAAGCTAGTGTACGAAAGAAGAATCAGGCCCAAGGCACTGCAGAAAATAAGTGTGATTTGTTTTCCTCTTCCAGAAGGGAAATTGATTACTTTCTATGTGGTAGGACTAGAAATTGTAAATTTCTGTTTATTGAGGATATCTTGCCACCTTCCATCTGGAGCAAAGAAATAGACAAAACATTAGGAGATGTCAGCATTAGATTAAAACCACTGGAAGCCTTTCACAGACAAAGAGGAAGAACAACAGTAAGAGACACAATTAAGTGGGTTCTGTAGAGAATAAAGAAAATACCATCACATTATAGAAAGATATTTTACATGCCCTGGTTACACATCTTTGCTTTTCCAAAGTATGATGTAACTTCCATGCCTGACAACATCCTCTGCCCAAAAAGGTAGTAGAATATAAATATGGATAAACTGTCATACATTCAGACAAGGAATGAGAAGCATGTGCCTTAGAATCATGTCTTCAAAAAGCATCTAAGGAATCTGAATTATGAGAAGTTAGTAACACAAGTTTGTTTTATTTTGTTTAGTTTTTAAGAAGAGTTTGGTGCTGCAGTTATTGCTTGAAATTAATTTCTTATGAAGTCTCCCTTTATTGAGCTACAGCCTGACACCTGAAAAATAAAGATCAGTAGTTTGGTTTAGTTTCCCCCAGAAAGATGGTGGGGGAAAGTAAACTACTGGAAAAGGCAGTAAAACTGGCAGACTGGCCTGGCTTTTAAGGTCTACAGCAATCAAAAACAAGAGTAAGCATAAAACATAAGACAATGCTAGTGAGGTGAGGTAAAACATAAGGCACTTGTGGCTTTAAAACATGGAGGTTTCTACCTTCACCTTCATTAATCCAAACAAGCATTTGTATGATTTGCTTGTTCCAGCTATTGTATTGTGAAAGTATATGAGAAACAAATCCATATCACCCCTTCCTTTACTGACATCAGAAAAGCTATAGTATTCGTTAAGTTTACATCTGGGACTCTCATTATTTTTAATTTACAAAAGGCTGATTTCCATCCATGTTTCTCCAAACTCGCTTGGAGAGGAAGCCAAATATGATGTTTCAAAACCTATTCTCAATCAATCTGAAAATCTCAGTGAAATGCATTCATCGTGGACCAATTAGAGAACCGAAGGTTGGTCTGATTTTGCATTCTACGAAAATCCCTCACTGGAATCAGTAGACTTTCCCTTTCAAGAACAAATAGATTTTTGTGGTTTCTCAGTCTGTTGAAGCATGTTGTTTAGGGATTCTGATGGGCATTATACATTTATGTATTGAAATTAAATGTTGGTTTTCATTAGGGTTGTACAAATCTATTCAGGTAAAATAAGAACCTTTCTCCTCCTCCTCCTCCCATACTAAACTGTCAACCATTTTTAGAGTCATATTCATGATCTTCTGAAATGATCCAGTATTTTCCACTTCCACCAAAAGCATGAGTTTTCCAGACAAATGGCTCAACTTTACACACACTTATACAAGAGAGAGTGTAAACACTGTGCCCCATAGTTGGGGTTTACATAATTATGCTCATGTGAAAGATTTAAATAGGGTTCAGATAAACATCCAAAGTCCATTCAAGTCAATGAAAGCCTTTCAATGGACTTCCATGGGTTTTGGATAAGACCGTCAACTTTTCCTCACGTATATTTTGTTTTCCTGAGTTTCCATGTTCAAAATATGTGTGCTTAATTGTAGATGACCACTGACAACATTTAAAAATAATTACATAGTAAGAGTTGAGTAATTATCTCAAGGTTTCAAAGCGGCTTCATTTATAAAACTATGTTCTCATTGTTGAATTGTTTCTGAAGATTGCCTTTTGTGCAGAATTTTCTTGGTGTTGTCTCTGCCCAAAATGTTATTTTTGTGTTCACATTTATTTAAGTTAGTCAGAATCTATTATGTCACTTCTCAATTTGTAGAGGTAAAAGAAATACAATTTCCTAAAGGAAAAAAATACTAACTACTCTGATTATGAACATAGCTGGGTGTGCATTTTTAAACTTGAAATCAATAGACAGAATTCCTTCCTGGGGACTCAGACCTTAGCCTGAATTGAAATAAATCGGGTTCATAAAATAGGTCTGTTTAAAAATCAAGGCTAGTATTTGCAAAGCCTTCTAAGAGGTGTGGACTCCTCTGCTCCCCCTTCTCCATTATCTATGTAGTTTAATGAGACTAGGAGTACTTGTGGCACCTTAGAGACTAACCAATTTATTTGAGCATAAGCTTTCGTGAGCTACAGCTCACTTCATCGGATGCTGTAGCTCACGAAAGCTTATGCTCAAATAAATTGGTTAGTCTCTAAGGTGTCACAAGTACTCCTTTTCTTTTTGCGAATACAGACTAACACGGCTGTTACTCTGAAACCTTTAATGAGACTGTCAGCCCTTGGGGGTAAGAACCATCACTCACTTTTGTTTATACAGCCCTTAGCACAATGGGACACCTCCAGGCACTATTGTAATATGAATGCATGACAATCATCAACAGCAATAGTAAAGAAAGATGGAGTAAGGCTTCCCTGATCGCCCTTGTTCAGAGTGTGATTCCAGCTGTGGTGACAACAGCAGGAGCTTCTCACCCAATACACCATGATGCAAGGAAAGGGGCAGAGAAGGGCACTGGAAGGATGGGAAGAATGGACAGAGCTCTGGTCCACTGCCCCCATTCATTGGGCAGACTAGCTGACTAGGCACACAGAACAGAATAAACTGCTCATTTAAAAGATGTGAAGTAATTTGCAAAACCAACAGAGAACAATTGTAACTCTGCAGAATGAATTTTGACCCATTCTGCTCCTGGGAAGCGCACTTCCACTTATATAGGATAGACTGCAATTTGCACTGATGTTGTCCCATTTCTAACAGGTTTGCATTAAAGCAACTTGCAATCTGTTCCTTAGAAAGTGACACCATTGGATAAATTCTGCTCCACTTGACCAGTTAAGTATGTAGTAACAGAATGTACATATGGGTTAAATTTTAAGTTGGAACATCATACTCTATTTTACACCATTCAACTTACATTTGAGAGCCATACCCTCAGATAGCATAAATTTGTATTATTAATTCAAGGGAGTTACACCAGTTTATACCTGGGGAGGATCTGATTCTAAATACTGGTTGCATTTCGAAAATCTGAAATTTATCAATTTGAGTTTTTTCTCTAAATTTGACTTTCAGCACTTAGTCTATGCCATAATTGTGTCCTTTAGTAATAATTTGACATTTTGGAAGGTAAATAGCAGTAGAGAATTAATATTATTCCCCACATATGCTTGCTCTTTCAATTATTGTTGTTTTATAAACTATTATATGCATAGTTCAATGTCAAAATTAATAACTGCTTCTCAGTATCTAAAATGTCCACAACAATACCTTTAAGAAATACAAACAAAAAAACACATCCAAAACCCCCAAACCAAAAACACACATGGCGGTCAATGTGTTTTGGAAATAACTGTACCATTTTTAAATGGCTTAACAACATGCAGACAATCAGGTAGTCAGCTGAAGGGTGAGTGAATGAGCTTTATTTTGTTTTTATTTTATAACCAGCATATACTCCAATTAAAATTCAGTCCCCTGTGACTTACCCTGTCTCATACAGGACACATTCTATGAAGCAGTCCTCGCTGCCATCGTGACAGAATGCCATACGACTCATTTGTACTCACACTGCAAACTAACCCAATAGCTTGGTCCAGGACCCACATTGTCTCAGTTTGGACTCAAAGAAAATAAAGAAATGGACATGGTAATATTGCAAAATTCACTCCATTATGGAAAGGGATAGGAAAATGGTGGAAAATATTTGTTGCCTAACCTGCTACATCAAAATATAGGTGCAGCTTCAAATTTGCCCTATTAAAGTATTTGTACATCTCATTTCTTCTCTTATTACTGAAACAGTTTCTTCCCATTATGACATTTGTGAACAATTTGGGCCTCCATATTACTGATTTGAAATACAGGAGCACACAAAGACCCCAACTGAGATTAGGAAACCATAGATTTAGGCACCGCAAAACCATTATAAAAAAGTCATATTCCCTGATCCAAAGAATTTACAGAGGCTAAACAGACAAAACAAAGGGAGGGAGAATAGTAGTACCACCATCTCCATTTTAGAGATAGAGAAGTAAAAGCACAGTGAGATCAAATGACTCATCCAGACTCACACATGACTAGTTTGTCTACAGGCACAGCAAAGCACACTAGATTGGTGTTATCTGTAGAGTGCTCTAATGCATTACACTCTAACTACCCCATGTAGATGCTGCTGGCATGCCCTTTAACATACCTACTATGCGTTAAAACAACCCTGTTAGAAATGGGACATCAGTGCAAACAAGGTACCTTTTCAAGCAGGCCAGCAGGACAGCTAGAGCATAACACATCAGTTTGCCTTACAGATCACACCCCTCTGATGCACATTTTGCCATACTATGCAGACAACCCCAAGTCTGTGGTGGAGCCAGGAATTGAGGTGCTGAGACACAGTCCGATACCTGAACTAAACAACCATCTTTCCACTCCAGAAAACTTCTTGTCTCATATTATTAGTGTTGCCATATATGAGCTAGCTCCATGTGAGCTCTTTGCACTTTTAGACCTCTATTGTCCCACTCATTCAATTCTACTCCATCAAAGCTGGCATTGTCTCTGCCCTTGCCTTAAAGCTCTCCATAGCTGAATGGCCACACTTACTAGGGCTTCACTAACTGGAACTCTTCCCTCCATCCTTCAAAAGCCAGTTTCACACTCTTTTTCTCTGTAGCTTATGAGTGATTTTTTTCAGTAAAGTGTTATTTGTGAGACTGTGTAGGAAGGATGCTATATAACAAAGGGTATTGTATTATGTAAGCCTGAGTTTAAAACTAATCTTTCAAAAATTGAATAGATTATCCTAAACTAAAGCTGACCCACTACTTCAGGGGTTCTCATACTTCATTGCACTGCAACCCCCTTCTGACAACAAAAATTACTGCACAACCCAGGAGGGGGGACAGAAGCCTGAGCCCGCCCAAGCCCCACTGCCCTGGGGGGCATGGGGGAGGAGGGGCAAGGCCTGATCCCCACCACTCCTGGTGCAGGGGTCCAAAGCTGAAGCCCAAGGGCTTCAGCCCCAGGCAGGGCAGCTGCAACCTGAGCCCTGACACCCACGGCTGAAGCCCTAGGGCTTCTGCCCCTATACACTCTTATAAGAAAAGGTGTACCACAGGAAAAGGTGGTATAAAGAGATGCCCTCCTAACATAGTGTAGGAGAAGGGGAAAAGGTGTTTTGAAAAATATTTTTGAATTTTATTATTGATTGTGAGGGTGCCTACAGCCAGGGATTCGTGTTCTATAACATTTATTTAAATAAATAAATGGTCTCCAAAGCTCTCTCTCTCAGCATGCTCTGGGCCCAGTATAAAATTTATGATGGATTAATAAAGTGTGGTGTCATTTATTTATTTTAAAGTCTTGGCCAGACATCTTCAGTATTGGCAAAGAATAAACCTATGGACCAATTAACAGCACTCGCTCACTCCCTGACCATCTCTTTGTAATTTGTTTCCATGATCTCTCTCAATCTAAGGAACAAAGAGAATTGCGTATTGTGTGTAAAAGTGTTTTATTAATCATGAAAGGGTTAATTAATTTATGGTAAATCGACTGACTGCATTTTGCTAACTATATAAATCTTTAATCTGAGGAATAAAATGAAACATGAATTTCTGCAGTAGTTAATTATTAATCCCCTCCAATCATCACTGAAATTACAGTAATTAGAGAAAATGAGAGAGCAGTGAATCGATTAAAACAATCTATTTTATATGGTTAACTTGATTTGTTTATAGTGAATGTACCCCAGAAATACAGGAACAAACTCAGCCTTGATAATGCTTCTGAAATAATGAATTTCCCCACCCCTAAATATTCAGATGGATTTTTTTATTTACTGGATTTAAACATGTTTGGGTTTCTGCCTTATGAAAAGGCATTTAGAATGTGAAAGCACACCCAGGCATTTTCTGCACCCTTTGAAATTCTAGGCCAACAACAGTGCTTTACAGCTTTACAGATTTCACCAAGACGCATCTCCCAGCATTTTTGCTGGCAACCACAAAAATGCTTCTCTTTAAATATGTGAAGCAGTCTGTTTACCTGTGTCCCTCTTGCATTTACTATAATACGACAAGTCTGCATGCTTTCTCTGTAAGGCAGTACCCTAAACAACAACCACCACCCGAGTAAGAAGCGAAGTATCTAAAAAGGATTGCAAAAGATCAGTTCCCAAAGAGTGGTACAGGAAATAGGTTATTTATATTATGAATGTGGGTTTGTTAGTAAATATTGACTTAATTGCAGCAACTGTGGTGCAAATGTTACAATAATAGACTTTCAGTTAAAGCTTGAGAAAATGGGTAGGTAAACTTAGTATAAGTAAACAGCAAGAACAATATGGAACTGTTAGTCTATTCTATAGTAAAACACTGATTCTCCTTTTCCAGTTTGTCTCCCTCTCCCAGAGTACATTTTGTATTTGAAACAAATGGGTCCATCATAGTATAACTGAGTTCAACCTTTTGGAATTGCACCCCCCGTGGTGTGAAGGACAATGTTAAAATGAAGGGTGATGATTTACAGTGTGTACAGAGAAAAAAAGGAATTTGATAAACTGCAGTAAATCAGATTGTTAAGGTCCCAGTCTTTAAAAAAATCCCCGCAATGCAAAATTGAGTGATCAACTTCTCCACAGTCGTTTCTCTTCCATGAGGAAATCTGATTGTGTAGAGAAAAGAAAATACAAGTGAATTTTTTAAGAACATTGGAAGTACTGGATCAAATCTGTGTGTTATGTGTAACTTATTTCAATAAAAAGTAGAGTTATGCATGTGAAAAATGACCAGAGATTAAACCTATGGAATGCATGTGACTCATAACTTTGCCCATTTTTTTTTTTAAAAGTCTAATTAAGGGAAACAGTGACACAGCAATTTGATCATAAGTGTTTCAAGAAGACTAGGAAAAAAGGGATCAGTATTATTTTGAAATGACAGAATTTAAGATAGAACAAAAAATTCAAGGTATACCAATTATTATTGCAATCATTGTAGTGTCTGGAGGTTTCACTCAGGACAGGGACCCTGCTGTGCTAGTAAAACTGCATTATAAGTGCCTGTGCACCCATGAAGGGTTTATAATCTAAAAGTTTTGGTCCCAAACACACCTAAGAACATGTGCATAGTCATACCAAACGTCAATGAAAATTACTCACAAGAGTAAAATGATAAACATGACTTTAATCTTGTGTAACTTCACATATTGTGAGTGGCCTCCTTGACTTCAGTAGGAGCACTCACAGGTTGTAAAGTTCATTGACTTCTGGGTGTTTTTAAGATTTGGCACCTACATTTACATAGAGATTAAAAAACAAACACCAGCCAAGAATGTATGCTTGTGTAATACATATCCAAGTTCTATAAGACGCAACTACAGCTACTTAGCAAGATATGGTTTGATCATGCAGCATTCTCTCATAAGTATATACACACTTAGTAGTCTTATCTTCAAGTAGGGGTTAGTGGACTGACCCTTTTTTGGGGGGGGGGGGTGGTCGGGTCAATACTATGTAATACAACTTAACTCAAAGGAAGAACTGATATGTGCTGCCTAATCTATTTAGATCTTAAAGGTTCCAACGTAATATACTTTTACTTTACTAAAAACTTCTTGTTGCATAATCAATCACAGCCATAACCTTCTGATAACCTATATTCCTCAAGTGTTGTTACATGGCTTGTATTATCATATTTTTCATTCATTTATTCTTTGCCTACAAATTATACGAGAGTGGCTTCACAGTGTTGAATGTAACATGTACATTTCCTGGGAGCTAATTACCTCTGGCAGTAGTACAGCTTCAAGGACTCTGGTTAACTTGAGCACTCGTTGACACAGACATAGCATTGTATTATTGTAAAGTGTTTCAGGGTGCATGCTCATTTTCCTGTTTCCTCCGCTATAAATTTAGTACCTGCATGCTGTTTACCATAAAAACAAATGACAAGTGTGTACACATTATATACCACAATTGTATACTCCCCCACCCCTTCACAGGTAATAAAGTAATTCCATAGGACTGCATCTCAGCTTTCTATACAAACCTGTTACAAAGAACATGGTCTCTGAGAACCCTGTGGGCCAATAGGAGATGGCCATGATTATACCCTCTCTGTGAGGGTCTCGGAAATTATTTCAGCAACCCCTCTTAAGCTAGCAAGCACCCTTGTTGCAGGTATATTTACTATTTTTTTTAAAGTAACTATGCCCACAGTCTTACAGCAGACATCAATGTCCCAATTTAAAGTTGTCAATCAACCCTTTCTTCTCTGTGCCAGGTTCTTCAGGTACTCAACCCCTTTTTCCCCAGGCACAGGCCCTCAGCTTTCCTTCATAAATAAAACATTCCATCAAAATGATACCCGTCTGTCCCAGGTTAATCACAGTCCTTTCATATTCCACATCCACTCATCTTCTTTCCAAAGGGCTTCAAGCCATTTCCCAGCCACTCTTTCTGGCCTCCATTCCAGGGCAGTTCCTACAAGAGCTCACTCCCTTCCTGCAGCTCTCTTCAAGGCCTTTTCTGAGGCCCCTCCAGCAGCCCCTTTCTGCCCTTCTGCAGCTTCCTCCACTGTGGAATACCTCTCTACATTCTAACTCAGGTGTCATCCCACCCCTCATTAGACCCAATGTGGGCATACCTGTCTAGTCATCAGGGTAGCTGGATCCACTTCACTTAGTAACCAACCGGTAATGTAGCCCAATAAAATAGGGTGAATGCCCTGTCATATACAATATAAAATATATACACACAAAAAGCTGGGAAACATAGCATAATGCATGTTCTATACAAAACTTTAAAGTATGCTTAATTGTTTTTTTTAAATTCATAACCCTAACAGTTTTGACAAAAACTAAACATGAAAAACAGATGTCTAATATTGCCAGGCCCATAAATTACATACATTTTATGTATTCAGATAGATACTGAAGTTTATAAATTCTCAGGGTCGGAAACTGAAGGCAATCTGATAGCTCATGCAGCAAAATTCACGCTATATTGCTGTTTAATTTGCTGCAGTACTTCCCTTTTCCAGAGAATGCTGCAGAGTGCGAGTCCCCCAATTGTCCATTCTGAGTGATTTTCTCTCTAACTGGATAGGCACCTGAGTATGTAGGCTAATAGGTTCTTATCCAGCAAATCACTTCATGCATATGCTTAACCTTTAAGCAGGTAACTAATCCCATTGGACTACTCATGTGCTCAAAATTAGTTTTTTGCTTAAGTGCCTTGCTGAATTAGGGCTTCACAGAGGCAAGACAAGGCTAGGGCCAGTCAACTACTATTATTTTGCCTTCATACAGTGGGCATGATATTTTCCACAAATATTGGTTTGATTCTGGACAAAGTGTGGCTCTCTCCTGTACCTGAGCAGAAATTCATCATTTTTGCTGGAGCTTGGGGAAATCACTCTCTCTGCCTTTGGTTCCATCTCTGGTTTAAACAGGCCAAACTATACAGAATTTTAATGTTGAGGACTGGGCACTAGCTTTTGCGTATATCACCTAGACAGGCAGCAGTATCTAGTTTCAGCAATCTGTGTTGGCTACTGAAATAATCTTTCAAACTTTCACCAAGATTTTTTTTTTTTTAAAACGAAGGTAACATTACCCATTGGATATTGTGCTATATTGAGATGTACTCAAGAGTAGGCAGTGTCCTGATTTGGCCACCTCTTGTTTGGTAATGATTGTGCTTTAGAAGTGTAATCCAAGATGAATCTATCAACCACCCTAGTTGGTATAACTGTAACGTAAATAGTTAAAGAGATAAAAAATTATTTTAAGAAAAAGAAATAGTGGCAGTTTTGTTTTTTTTCCCCCACAAATATGTTATTTACAACCCTCTTGTGAAAGCAACACATTAGACATTTCTGTACTTGACAGATTTAAAATAGAAGTTTGACATAGTTTGTGTAATCATTTGCTCATAGAACAAAGAATGTATTCAAACAACAAAATATGTAAAGTTATGTATGCTACCCAGATCAAGGAACCCCAGAAAACAACTTATTATCTCCTCTGTGTTAAGAGTTGATCCATAATTTAATTTTTGGAGGAGGCATACTTGCATCTTTGATTTAATGAAGTGACACTGAAGAGCGACATGTAGGGAGAAGTAAGGAGAATGGTTCAGCAAACTTTAAGCATGTGCTTCACCCAACTGAAGCGAATGTAAGTTAAGCACAAGCTTAAGTGCTTTACTGGACTTGGAGCCATGATCTGCAAAAATTGCCCAGCAATCCAATTGCCCAGCAATCCATAAATTGCCAACCCAGGATGGAGAGACTGCATCTTTTGTCATTAGACACATGACTGTCATGTCTCCCAGAAATTAGTTCTACTCCTATTTTAAATGAGCTGTACAGACCAATTTTTGGACAAGATTCCACTTCCTTGGGCGTACAAGTGAAGGAGTATACTTCTTTGAAGTGGGGGGAAAGGAAGTTAAACCCTTGAAGTCCTTGTCATGATAACCCTGATTCAACATTTTCACTCTTCTATTAAAACAATGGATATTCATGTGTTAGTCATAAGAAGTTTTCTTGTAGCCTTCCCAAAGTACATCCATAACAAAAGACAATGCAGAGGTTTCTGAGGTAAGGTTTTCTTTTCTGGAAGCCAGTTGCTTCTCTGATCCTAAATTACATCAACTACAATTCCAAACAATTTTCCTAATGGAATAGTTATGTGCTTTCTCTATATAGTTTTACCTTTTAATTCTGTGTAATGAATGATAGTAGTCTTTAATTTCTTTATAGTAAGCGGCAAGGAACTTTACCTCCTGATATTCATGCCTGTATGAAGGTTATTTGGTGCACAACTCCCTATATTCTTTAACAGGAGCTCAACGACTAAAATTTGATATATTACTTTGACTGCACAGAATTTTTTAATACAGATTATGCAGGGTTATATACTGCCACAAGTTACTAAATGAGTCAAGCAGAAGGCATAAATTTAACATGTACAATCACTGAAGGGGAGATTTCACAGTATCTTCTCTTTCTGGGTATAACACTAATAGAGTATATAATGAACTATTGATACAACGATGATTCTAGTATATCCCAATCTATGGAAAAATTAACTACTGCTCAAGCACACTAGATGCAATAACTTAATATCAAGTGTCCACAACAATTTATTCCAAAATACTTTAAAAAACTTCAAGTTAACAATGAATCATATCTAAATGTGAGATGAGTATGTACCATAGTACTGTATCCGCCTGAATTAAAGTTCACACTGAAGTTTAAGGAGTTGGATACCAATAGAGATTTTGAAGAAAGACGTTCTCATTTTAATTTTCACAGCTAGGTAATGGTTAACTGGATGACAATAATTCAGATATTCACTCTTACGTACACAGAGGGCGGATGTACAAAAAGAAAGAGGCTTTCTAATGTCAAAAGGGTATACTGATTTACTAGTGATTTAGGAACAACTAATATAGGGGGAAAACATTACAGATAAAAACAGAAACCAACCCCAAGCTGCTTTCACCTACAACTTGACCTGAATTCAGTCTTTTTTTCCACAGGGTGGGGGATGAGGGAAGGATCTCCAAACAAGTTTTAGACTATATTTAATTTTGATATTGGTTTGGGTCACAACCAGTACCATGAACTAATCTACTACCTCAATTTCCAATGTAACTGAAGCAAGAAACTACTAGAAATCCAGACAGGAACATCTGCTTCTTTACAGCAGCTTCAGTCTTATTTCTTACCCTAAGAGATTTGAATAATATGTAGACAAGTACAGTATCTGAATTCTTTTAAATGAATATCTGAATCTGTAGCCATGTGCCCAGTCCTTCAGGGCCTATTTCTGCCAGATGCTAAGCAGACAAGAGATTTAGGTGCTCAGCAACTTCTATGGGGGAGCTCTTAGGCCCCAATTCATTGAGATATTTAAGCACATGACTACTTTTACATGCATGAAGCAAATCCCATTGACCTCCCTGGCAGCTTGGCCTGAGCAACAATTAAATGGTGGAGGAGTGGGACTGTTTGAGAGATTTTCCCTGACACTGATAATTGCTGTGGGGCTGTCAAAAAGCAAAAATCCCTAAGAGATTTCAGTGATTCTCAGGGAAAATAAGAAAACCTGAACTGAAGAACACTGGTTGGTACAGAGAAAATATTCACAGAGCTTACAGAAAAGTGAATTAATCAGCAGTCCCCAGAGATTTCAAATCAAATCAAAAGTGAGCTTAGTTTGCTGCTGCAGCTTTTGCCAAAGCAACCTGTGATCTAGCTGCACACAGTGCTGCTTACAGGAGCTTAAAGTCCACACTGACTGAGCTGCTTCTTCCCCTGCATCCACCAGTTCTTTAGCTTCAAGGAGGAGGATGGGAGAAGGGTAAAAAATCACATCCATCAGCAGATGCATATACTTGTGAGGTTCTGGTAGCATGCATTTTGAACAATGTTTGTCTACTGGCTTCATGTAATAGGGCTGTCTCTGTTACGACAATGGTTTATCACAATAAAAGAAGGATGAATTTCAAAATAAAACGAGGTCAGTGTCATTTATAAGGGTCTTTTCCTCCCCTCTCCTCTCCACTGAAGATTATCTATATTTTTATTTTAACTGTATCTAATCACCCTGCTACCAAATGTACTTCCAAAAAGCTACTCTAGCGATAAGACAACAATTGATTGTGGCTGTATTTAATCTTATTTATATCTCTGTGACTGCAGCCAGTAAGGGTTGGGATATGAGGAGACTAGGCTAAGGCTCTGACCCTGCAAGCATTTAAGCACATTCTTAATTTAACTGATGAGGAGAATCCCAAGGCACCAGAACCATTCATGTGAGTTACATTAAACAGAAGCCTAAATATATTCAGATTGAGGCTCCGAACCTGCATCTCACCTCACAATGCCAGCAGCTTTATGTTTATGGCAGCAAGTGCAAATGCCTATGTTTCACGGACAAGGCATTCATTAATGCAGTGTTCTAAGGGTACGGAAGCTGCTTCTCGGTGTTTTACATGCCACTCAGGCACTAAAGGCCAAAACGGATCCCAACCTTCCTCATATATTTAAACTGAAGGAAAATGTATATCTGGAAAGATGGTGAAAAGAAGAGCCACTTCCAGCTCAACCGTCTGAATTAGAAAGGTCCCCAAACCCAAATTTGAGATTTCACTTTCAGGTCCAAAATTTCATGAGATTAGTTCTGCTCACCTTTGTAAATCTAGGGTAACTACAAGGAAGTGATTTACACTTGTGTAACTTGCAAGAGGATTTTCCCCCATAAATTTATAAACAGGCAGAACCAAAATCACAGATCTCAATAATCCCATCCACACTTGGTGATTCAAAAACTAGATCACACTCTGCACTAAGATTCAGGGGGCCTGATTCTCCTCACTCTAATATTTAGTTTTTAACTGGTCTAACTCTGTGGGGGTTTATAGTAATGTAGCATGGTCAAAATCAGACCGTTTGTTCAGCCCAACATAGAACTGAGCTCAAGGTGAAAACTGATACCAAAATCCTAAACACAACCTACGGTTTTGATTCAAGCCCATCTCACCTGAATTCGATCATTCTACAGGCTCATGTTTTGATGGGTGATAATTTGTTTTACTGATATTATAAATAAATCAAACCTTAAATTGTAGAAAATAAAATAAAAGGCCTTTGCAACAATGTTGCCCTGTATTTGGCAATCCAGACACTGCTACAGCTATCCAGGCTCATAAGAAGAGATTTATTTCTTCAAAAATAGATTATGTAGATTTTAAACTGAGTCTCTGTATTGTTTCTGGAAAAACGTCATATTATCTCCAAGAAGCCTATTTTTTTATTTTATGGTTACGACAATGCAAATCAATTTTTGAATGCCTGCAGGAGAGAACTGGAAAAGTTAAGGGTAGAGGATGTGAATGATTTAGTAGAGTCAGAGGAGAATTTAATGTGGAATGCTATTTTAATTTCACTGTATTTCTTGTTTCTTCATGAATCTGTACATATAGTAAAGAGTTAAAATTCTATCTTGAGTGTTTCTAACATTGCAACATAGAATTGTTTGAAATGAGTACCACTGCAACAAAAAAACACTGGACAATTACCCTGAGTCTATATTATGAACAACTGGTTGCCTTTTCTTCTTGTTTAAGTTGATCACACATTTGAAATAAATGCATGAATTTCCCTAGAAAATTCACAATTTTCTTTGTACATGGGATGTTCTTTATGGTTCCAGGTCAGGAATGTACTTAAGCACAATGCTATCTGTAAGCACTTTCCCTACAGAGTCCCAATGAAGTCAGGGTGAAACGGGGACCTGCTCGGTCATTTTTGGCCCTGTTTTTTTTACCTGTTTCTTGGCCCAATTCTATGAGTGAAACTCGAGCCTTATCAGCATATAATGGAATTTTGCCATTGACTTCAGTGAGGCCACGATTTCACCTTCTAAAGCTGGGAATGTGTAAGACTCCCAACAATTCAAAAGGAAGTTCTGTGGATGGAGAGCCCTATGTCTATATTTCTTTAAATATGTCTAAGTTTCTGTTTTGCTGGTTTATTTTTCTTCCTGCTGTGTCTTCTTACCACTCTGTTCAGCATCTAGCAGACTGCTGGCACTAGATACAAAATAAATAAATAATTTAACAATTTTGATCACAAAGAAAAATAGTCAATTAAAGCTAGGATTGGTACAGATTTATGATGCTCAGTGGGTTTCATGCTAGAAACAAAATTAAGTGAAAGGAAAAGAGGATGCTCGTGTATTGTACAGTATAGGATAGCTGTGAAGTCAGATAGTTTGCATGAACTTATTTAGACACTTCCCACTAAAAGAAATCAAACAAGAGGCTGTTTAGAAAAAGCTCTCACTCCCACCTAGATTGGGTCATTACTTTTAGAAATGAAATTACAGGTTATCTAACAACTACAATTTCAGTTAAACTAGACTACAGTCTTCAGTTTGAGATGAATGGCATCTTGTAAAAACAGCTGAAAACAACCACAGAGGGTCACAAAAGGAACAATCACCTAAAGCATTTTTGGACGATTGAAAAATGGAATATTTGTACAGACAAACCGATTCAGAGTTATGCACATGCTTAAGTACCTTGCAGAACTGGAGCTTACACGTGTTGTATACACATTGTACTTCTAGTCAGACAAGGAGCATGGGGAGGTTAATTAAATGTTGTGTAAAACACTTAGAGATTCCTGATGAAGGTCATATTTAAGTGCAAGCTAATTAACTGGTGTTTTCTTTAAATGCAGACAGGTTTAAAAAAAAGAACCAGAGCATCTTCATTACTGTTTTTACAGTGAATTTAAATTAGTATTTTATCTGGTTTGTTTAAAAGGCATTATATTGCTTCTATTTAAGCTGTGCCATTTTCTTGGTCAAAAAAAAAAAAAATGGTGAAGCAAGAAACGCAAAAAATACCCAAACCAAACCAAAGCAAAAACCTACTTCCTTAAATTCCTAAAGACAACCTGATATCAAAGTGGCATGTAATATGGCAAGTCCAACAAGCCACCCCAGAGACCTCCTGTCTTGTCCTCATAACTGTTTCATGAAAAAGGAAAATAACTGCAGCATAAATAAAAATTCAAGTACATACAGTGGGTCTGGTGTTGCCTGCACTTATGTCGAACTACCTTCAGTGAGAACCAATTCCTACATGCATGTCGAAAAGGTTAGAGAAGATAAAAATGACTTAGGGGTATGTCTAGGCTGCACACTCCTTACAACAGTGTGTAGAGTACAGACACTGCATGCCCCCACTAACATGAGTATAAATAGCAGTGTAGACAAGGAGGCACTGCTTAGGCAAATAAAGACAAGCCTGAACCCTACATGGCTCTCCATATGCCCAAGCAGTGCTTCCCACAGCTGTACTGTTATTTTTAGAAGTATAGTGTCCCCACTGCCCGAGTCTTTCCCTGCTATAGGGAAAGGCTCCAGCAGCAGGAAGCCTTTCTCTGCTACCTCCCTCCTGCCAGAGGACTCCAGGCCCAGAATAAAGGAGGACAGGGATACTAAAGCCCTTGCAAATCCTGCAATGCTCCTGCACGTGGGCCTTCCCCAGACACTTGAGGCAGCTTGAATGTGGGTCACCTACCAGCATTGGCTTATGGCACAATGCACATGGCTTGAAAACCAGGTACCAAGGCCTACCCCAGTGCTGGGGAAGGGCCAAACCCACTGAGCGGGATCTGCTACTAACTCACCGGGGGAAAAACTCTCTAGAAAAAAAAAAAAACAAACAACTATTTACAGATAAGCAAAGTCCACAGAGAGGTACTTGCAGGAAAACACAAAGGACAAGAAACAAATCCAATAACCATCATGGCCTGTAAGAAGGAGGCAACTGGGCCCTATGTACTGGTACTATGGGGCATGACTCCACTGGGCACCAGAGCAAACCCAACGGATACCTCTGAGGGAAAAAACTTTCCAGGAGCAGTGCTCAGGGCGAGCACACACCTACATTGGAATGGACATGAGTGAGCACTCTAAGTAGCAGCAGCTTTATTTGAGATATTTACATGCTTTAGAGACAATGTGGTCTGTAAGGAATGAACTCAAGGCTTAGAGTCAGTAAGTCCTAACTACAAATCCCACCCTGATTTGCTCCAGCCTCTGGACAAATCACTTCGTTTCTCTGCCTCGGTTTCCTTATCCATACAAGGAATACAGGTGATATGTAACACAAACTAAAAAACCATTCTGGGACAGTTCCAGCACAAAGCTGCTCTAAACTCGCCTTGCATACCTGAGATAAACAGCAGGATGGCTCCATCCTTTGAGGCTGATAAGCTCCAAACAGACAAATTTGCTCTGCATTTCATGATTAAAGACACATGAGTTGTGATTAAACAAAATTTGCTTTGTGTGAAAGAGAAAAGATTTAATGTCCTAAAACTTCTCAAATCCTTGTGTTCCTGATCCTCTAACTCCACAAACGGCTCATACTCTCCTTGGAGAAACAAAGATGCAGTTAACGGATTATACCCTCCCCACTATTCATTACAGTTATGCTCATCCAATCAGGGAACAGAAAGATTACCAAGTGGCTAAAATGATCGAACAGTTAGACAGCAAAGGGAAATGAACAGTTCATGTACACTCCATAGGCAGAAATATATCTGTATAGCCTCTTTAAAGAGCCATAGCAAATGACAGCGTATACAAGAACACACAAAGTTTGTGTACAGAAAAAACAAAACCAGATACGAAATACACAATATGTCACAAACTGTTCACTTACCTCTGGTTACATGCTACTGGTGCATGCATGAAAACTGAGTTAGACCTCAGGTATTCATTTTGTTTTTTGCAAATAAGCAACATGTCTATACTTAAATGCCGTTTTTCACATTTTCACACTTCTTTTCCAGTTTGGGGAGCACAAACCATCCCTCAATGGCTAGCTAAAAAATTGTTCACATTTCCCCACCTCATCTACTCTTCCATCTCCCATTCCAAAAAAAAATAATAAAAAAAAAAAATGAACAAACCACCACTGTGCTTCAACATGTTCTCTTTGCTGTAGGCTGCAAAAAAATCTCATCTCGAAGGGATTAAAAAAAATGAAGAAGAAGAAGCAGCAAATGAAAACTGGTGATTATAATAAAAGCCCCCGAAGTAGCCTGAATTGTAGCAGACATGGCTAAGTCTCCCTTACAAGCTAATGTATTTCCCCATTCATCGTGCTCTTAACTTTGTCTCATGCTTATTTCTGGTAGTGTGGAGGGAGCAGTTTGTTTTTTGCTCTTGCTGTTCATTTTGTATTTTAAAACCTTCAAGCCAGGACAGCTATGCTGTCTCGTGATGAAGCAACATGTTGTGTATTCCATGCTGTTAGGTATTTTGAGGTACTGTGTTTAGACTGCGCACTCATGTTTATCTGGGATACCCTTTCATTTCAAAAAAAAGGCAACAAAGGTGTCCCCACCCCACCTCTTCAGTTTTTTTTTATTTACTTCTGTTTGGATTCACAGTTGTCACCTTATTGAGTCTGTAAAAGGGGCAAAGAGTCCTGTGGCACCTTATAGACTAACAGACGTATTGGAGCATAAGCTTTCGTGGGTGAATGCCCACTTTGTTGCATCCGACGAAGTGGGCATTCACCCATGAAAGCTTATGCTCCAATACGTCTGTTAGTCTATAAGGTGCCACAGGACTCTTTTCCGATTTTACAGATCCAGACTAACACGGCTACCCCTCTGACGCTTATTGAGTCTGACATCTAAAAACAGCATAGAATGTGTGTCTGAAGAAGTGATGGTAAAGCAACAGCAGAGGCAGACCTGTGCACAGAGATGTGGTGAGGCAGGGATTTATCACAATAGCAGTTTGCCTTTGGTGACCTGGAATAAAGTGTGGCATGCTGCAGGTGACAAATGAAATGAGTTTAGCACTGCCAACGTAATCCTCAGTGGACATCTGTTCATGGCAAAAAATATGGCAGGACTGGCATTCTGTGCAAAAGGCTACTTCTGGTTAAGCTCAAGACTGATCAGGAATGAGGTATATTTGCAGTGCAATGCAGAAACTTTTTTTTATAGTTTCTGACCACTGCATATCATGATTCAGCTAGAAGTATCAAATGACATTGCATAATTTCAGACAGGCAGACTGATTCATCTAGGCCATTCATAAAAAGATTTTTAGCAAATCATATCTTCCATCTCAAGTGACTGCCATGACTGTATTGCTATTTCTGTATGATTGAGATACAATACAGTAAAATTGTTTTCAATCACAGTTGTGCAACATTGTGCAATACAACAAGCTAAAAATCTTTATTTTAAAATATCTTGGTTTAAATATGCAATTTTAAAAGGATCACTAAACAACTGTAAAACAAAAACCAAAAAAATTCTCTTCATTCGGATAGCTATTGGCATTGCCAACAAGGGAGACACTATTTTCCATGAAGAGCTACCATATGTGAATTCAGACCTAATTGCCAGTGAAAGCTTTGAAAGTTTAATTAAAGAAATCTTAGTAACTGTGTGAACAGAATGAACGCTGATACTTCAAGTGATTACTTTTGTATTTAAGCATGTGCTAACATAAAACATTATTGAAATCTGATATTATTAAACTGCTATCCCTGACCAATCTAGAAATCTACATAACAGTATAGCTGAGTGTAAAACGTAACCACAAAAATATTTCCTTGGCTGTTGCAGATTTGCCTGTGGTGTTAAGCAGCAAGGGCACAGAATGATGTGTATATCAGAATTTTTAATGAAAATATGTAAACTTTTTGTGTACAAAAAACACTCCTGTGTATTATGAGGGGTTCATTTTCTAAAACCATCTTCTCAGTGCAATTCCTTCATACACAATACTGGCCAAACCCAACAACATTCAGAAGTAATGAGCGAGGACCCCCAAAATCATTTAAATATAATAATAATTTGGGTTCTTTTTATTTGCCTTCAGGTTTTTACAGAGATGCAAACAGGGGAGTTTTGCAAGGGAATTCTCCAGGTGAAGGAGGAGCGACTTTGTAACTGTTGAGGTGAGTTTGTGGTGGGCTTGCTGTGTGCCTGCTTGACTGAAGTTTATAGCATGGTCTGTTTTGCTGGAGAGAGGGGGTTAGTGTGGTGAGTCTAGCAGCTTGCTAGGCAAGGTTGAGAACTTCTTAATGAGGCTTTGATGGTCAATTCCTTTAGGAGCCCTTAATCAAGGGACAGGGCTATTCGGGTTGAACAGAGGTTTAAAAATTCCTGCTCCTAAGAGGAGCTAGCAAAGAGCACCTCCGAACAGGGGAGTTTCCAGAGTGAGCAAGAGACAGATATACCTAATATTGTCTAAACCTAGGCCAAAGACCCATCTACCCCTTCCTCCCCTCCCCCCCCGCAATCCCACAAAACAAAAACACCGCAAGGGTAAAAAGAATGCAGGTAGAAGACCAGCAGCATAGTGGGAGCTATCCAGTTTATTGCACTGAATTCATCATGTATGATTACCAGCCTTGTGGGCAGGGGGCACGCATGTGCATTTGATGCAAGAAGGTCACCACGAACAGGCTTTTGAGGCCAGAATGGCTGAACAGGAGGAGGGAAGGGAAAATAGACAAGACTGTCTGGAACACAGTAGAGCAGTCTGATCCCCACTCTTACAGCCTCTGTGCTGGGGAGGGTGAAAATCTCATGGAAGGAGAACATTGAGCTGGAGCAAAGGGGAACGATCCCATAATTGGGACCTTCCTTCCAGATGTCATGGTATTCTCTCACACTGAAGATACCCATCCGGGGGAGGAGACTCCAGTTATCTGGAAGAGACAGGTAACAGTAATGAGGGATTTGATTATTAGAAATATAGAAAACTGGGTTTGTGATGACTGGAAGAACCACATGGCAAATCGTCTGCTGGGTGCAAAGTTTATGGATCTCGAGACATGTAGTCAGACTTATGTACAGCACTGGGAGTGGTACATGTAGATACCAATGACACAGGGAAATGCAGGAGAGAGGTTCTGGAACCAAATTTAGGCTGCTCGGTAAACGATTGAAGTCCAAGATCTCCATGGCAGTATTCTCTGAAATGCTTCCAGTTCCACACACTGGGCCAGGTACACAGGTAGAACTGCAGGGTCTCAAAGCATGGATCAGACAATGATTGTAAGGAAGAGGGTTTTAGGCTGATTAGGAAGTAGGGAACCTTTTGGGAAAGGAAAAGCCTATATAGGAATGATGGGCTCCACCTAAATTAAAACAGAACCAGATTGCTGGCATGTAATATTCAGATTGTAGAGGAGTTTTTAAAGTAAGTGCTGGGGGAAAGCCCACAGGTCAGGAGGAGCATACAGTTAGAACGGAGACATCCTTTGGGGGAGGAGCTATTAATATGGATTCTTTATATTCTAGTAAAGAGAAGATGATCAAAGTTGATAAAGTACAGGGTATGGAGCTGAAGAGACACAGTCAAATGAAAAAAGTCCCACTGAGTTGTATCACATGACGACAGAAAACTAAAACGTGACAAATTGTATAATGCTTGTATACAAATGCAAGATGACTAAATACTAAGCTAAGTGAACTTGAGTGCCTGATATTGGATGAGTAGGTTGATATAATAGGCATCACAGAAATTTGGTGGAACGATTATAATCAATGGAACACAGCAACATTAGGGCTCACAATATACAGGAATGACAGAAAAGGTCTTGCTGGTGGAGGAGGAGGAGGAGGAGGAGGAGGAAGCACTATATGTGAAAGAAAGCATAGAGTAAAAATCTTTAAATGAAGCAAACTGTACCATAGAATCTCTGTGGATAGAAGTTCTATGCTTGAATAATAAGAATACAACAGTAAGAATATACTAACCACCACCACCTGACCAGGATGGTGAGGGTGTTTATGAAATGCTCAGGGAGATAAGAGAGACTATAAAAAACATAAAACTCAATAATGGGGGATATCAACTATCCCCATATTGACTAGGTACATGTCTCCACAGGGCAGGATGCAGAGATGAAGTTTCTAGACACCATTAATGACTGCTTCTTGGAACAGCTACTCCTGAAACCTACAAGAGGAGATGCAATTCTTGATATAGATTTAAGTGGCATACAGGATCTGGTGCAGGAGGTGAATATTCCTGAACTGCTCAGTAAAAATTATGTTATGGTAATTCTAACATCCTTGGGGGTTCGGGGGAAATTACCAAAGAAGCCTACAATAGTAGCATTTGACTTTAAAAGGGCAATTACACAAAAGTGAGGAAGCTAGTTAGACAGAAATGAAAAGGAACAGTCACAAGAGTGAAATGCCTGTAAACCAGGGGCAGGCAAACTTTTTGGCCTGAGGGCCACATCAGGTTTCTGAAATCGTATGGAGGGCCGGTTAGGGGAGGCTGTGCCTGGCCCCGCCCCCATCTGACCCCACCTGCTTCTCGCCCCCCTAACGCCCCTCTCCCAGGACTCCTGCCCCACCCAATCATCCCTTCTCCCTGACCATCCCCAACCCCCCTGCCCCTAACTGTCCCCTGCTGCTCCACCCAACCCCTCCTCTCCTTCCTGACTGCCCCCAGGACCCTGCCCCCACTCAACCTCCCTGTTCCCCACCCTCCGACCGCCCCGACCCCTATCCACACCCTGGCCCCTGACCACCACCCAAACTCTCCTGCCCTCTATCCAACCCTCCCCGCCCCCTTACCATGCTGCCTGGCGGCCTGTCTGCACCAGGACAGGCAGCTGCGCCGCCCGGCTGGAGCCAGCCATGCACCGTGCAGCACAGAGCACCAGGTCAGGCCACGGCTCTGCAGCTGCACTGCCCCAGGAGCTTGTGGCCCTGCCACTCAGAGGATTGCACCAGCGGAGGGGGAGGGGGAACAGCAGGGGAGGGGCTGGAGGCGAGCCTCCTGGTCCAGAAGCTCAGGGGCTGGACAGAAGGGTCCCGCAGGCCGGATGTGGCCCACGGACCATAGTTTGCCCACCTCTGCTGTAAACTGTATGGAAAACTTTTTTTAAAACACCATATTAGATGCCCAAATTAAAACAAACAGTCAGAGCCCCCCCCCCCCCCCAAAACGCCACCATGGCTAAACAGAGTAAGACACAGTTGGAGGCAAAAGCATCCTTTAAAAATGGGTGCAGAGAAAGTGAATAAGGCGGCGTTATTTACCTCTACATATAATCAGAAGAGCCCAGAGTTGCCCAATGAAAAATAGGCAGCAGGTTTAAGTATACATAAGGAGGTACTTCTGCCTACAAAGCACAGTCTACCGGTGAAACTCACCGTCAAGGGACGTTGCCAAAAGTGTAACTGGGTTCAGAAAAAGAATTGGGTAAGTTCCTGGAGCATAGTTCCATCAATGGCCATTAGCCAAAACGGTCAGAAATGCAACCCTATATTCCAGGTATCCCTAAGCCTCTGACTGCCAAATGCTGGATCTGGAGGACAGCGGATGGATCACTTGATAAATGCCATGTACTGTTCACTCCCTCTGAAGCATCTGGTATTGGCCACTGTTGGAAGACAGGATACTGAGCTAGATGGACCACTGGTCTAAACCTGTATAACCGTTCTTATGTTATATTCATCTAGCTCACACTTTCAAGCTTCTCTGAAACTATGAGGACTAGATTTTATAGAGGTAAACAGTCTCACATCTCTTTCAGGGCTTCAAATAAAACACCAAGGTGCCACAAGTCCTCCTTTTCTTTTTGCGGATACAGACTAACACGGCTGCTACTCTGAAACCAAACGTTGTGAGACTCATGATAAAATCATGAGAGAGTCAGTGAGGACTTTTATGCAGGGTTCCCAGGGAATATACTAGGCCTGTAGGGGAAGACCAAGGGGCAAGGCAGAGTTGCACTGCAGAAGGAATTTAGTGCTCCAAACAACCTGATGTACAGGGGCATATGCCTGCTGCTTCATGACTTCCTACAGGGTGCAGGATCATAGGGTAGCCCCACTCACAGCAACTTCTCTGTGGCAAACCATGGTATGACACATGCACCCTGCCTCAGTCTTCCTTCTCAGGTAACCCAGTAACTTCGTTACAGCTCTCTGGCCTTGGAGGCAATTTGTTATTAAAACCAAAGTGCAAGTCAGTCCATAACAAAATGTCCCAAACATAGTCCATGTTTCACTCCAGTGCAAGCAGTCATTAAAACTCAAGATTCCTCATCCTTTGATGCCCCACACACTACACACGAGTGCCTTCAACTGTTCCTCAACTCTGTCGGTCCTCTCCTGTCTTTGTACCAGGACAGCCACCCCAGCTCTCCAACTGGAGTACAACCCCACTCTACCCAGCATGAGCCCCAACAGCCTTCCTGCTGGGAGCATTCTGGCTAGGGGAGGATCCCTCACTCTCTCATGCCCTCTCACTTTTCCCTTCTGGTCCAGCCTTCAGTCCCTAGAGATATCAGCAGTAAAGCTCCTACCCTGCTCCCTTACCTTCCGCCTCCCTCAGGTTCTCAAGTTACGGCTCTCCAGCATCTTAGCCCTGGTCTACACTATGAGTTTAGGTCGGATTTAGCAGCTTTAGATCGGTTTAGCCCTGCACCCACCCACACTACAAAGTCATTTTCCCCTGACTTTAAGGGCTCTTAAAACCAGTTTCTGTACTCCTCCCCGATGAGTGGATTAGTGCTGAAATCTACCTCGCTGGGTTGAATTTGGGGTAGTGTGGACACAATTAGACAGTATTGGCCTCTGGGAGCTATCCCAGAGTCCTCCATTGTGACCGTTCTGGACAGCATTCTCAACTCAGATGCACTGGCCAGGTAGACAGGAAAAGCCCCGCAAACTTTTAAATTTCATTTCCGGTTTGGCCAGTGTGGTGAGCTCTTCAGCACAAAGAAAAGGAGTACTTGTGGCACCTTAGAGACTAACCAATTTACAGCTCATGAAAGCTTATGCTCAAATAAATTGGTTAGTCTCTAAGGTGCCACAAGTACTCCTTTTCTTTTTGCGAATACAGACTAACACGGCTGTTACTCTGAAACCTGTCTTCAGCACAGGTGACCACGGAGTCCCAGAATCGCAAAAGAGCTCTGGCATGGACCGAATGGGAGGTACAGGATCAGATCGCCGTATGGGGAGATGAATCCGTGCTATCAGAACTCCATTCCAAGAGACGAAATGCCAAAATATTTGAAAAAAAAAAAAAATCTCCTCGTTTTTACTGATTCAGACTAACACAGCTACCTCTCTGAAATTTATCTTCTCTAGGATCCTTTAACTTTCTATATTTATTTCAACCCTTTGCATGACCAAAATAAACTTACTTGTAATTCAGATATTTTCCACAGATGTTTCTGGAAACCTTTCAGTACACACCACAGTTCTTTAGTACTAACAGGACTATAACACTCATCATCTTAAACTTGGGACATGAGGAAATTAACTATCATTAGTTAAGATTAGTTGATACTATTTAATATAATTAGCTAGCACTACAGACTGAGCAAAGATTACAAGATCACTTTAAATAAGCACTAGCATCATAGCAAGCAGTTTAAGAGACAGTCTCAGCCATTCAATTTTTTTTTTTTTTTAAGTCAGTAAGTAACTGGCTGCAAAACCAAACTATTTCAATATTATTGTCTTTGTGAATCTTGATCCCTGAGATCATGTAATCTCTCCTTATTTGTAGGAGACCCTGCTAGGTGAGGTAGTACTTACTGTAACAGAATCTGACCATTAATGGATGTATCAACTGCAAGCCACATGTGTAGATCATGACTTTGAATTTAAAACTACAGCTGAGCAAAATTTTTCAGCCAAAACTTGTGCAGATATTGCCCTCCCAAGCAGTATCTTTGGGTTAGTGGGGGAACTATTGTATTAAATTTAGGAATAGTTTATATATATTGATTGTGTTCTACTCCATGGGGAGGGTTATCACATCTCCTACAGCTATAACACTAGGGGATAATTACCGTAGAGATTGTAAACACCAAAGACTTTTCACCTCCTCTGGTGGTTTGCGTATATTCATTCAGGCTGTTTTTTTCCAGATACTAGGAAACAAAGAAGGGGCTTTTCATATAAAAGAATGAGTTTAAAAGACCTATTGTCTTCCTTTTGATTCAACAAACTGATAGGACCTTGGGTCTAGGCCTTTTCCTCCCCCCCCCCGCCCCAACCTTTGCTGAAGAGTTGAAAAGATTGACACCTACCAGAGTCCTACTTTGGAGTTGAGGTGATCTCTGAAAAGCTATAGGTAAGCAAGTAGGAACTTTTATAGTGTTTTGTATGTGGGTTTTTTTTACTTGTAATGCTTTTACTATAATAAATAAGGCCCTACCAAATTCACCACCATGAAAAATGCATCTCAGACTGTGAAATCTGGTCTTCCCCCATGAAATCTGATGATGTGCGCTTTTACCCTAAACTACACAGATTCTGGGTGGAGTGTCTTATTTTTGATTTATAATATTCTCATTAAAAACAAATACTTCAGTAAAATACAGAGAACAAATATCTATTCACGGTCCACGCTCCGCCCCCATTTCTCATAAACATTCCTCAAAGAATGAAACACACCAAACGAAAAAGGGGATTGTTCTAGCCACAGAGAACACAGACCATCCAAATTTCTAACAGAACACCTTAGTGTTTCTGATCATGACTGAGGACTAACTGGTGTCCAAAGCCTTCCAGATTCATTTAACTAATCCTCTTAATTACACAGATAACTCCTCAAATCAGTTCTGCAATCCTCTCTTTCTTTTTCTCTTTCTCCGACAGCATATAAAAGCTTCCCATTGCTACTCTTCCCCTTCTCCATTCAATTCAGAACTCTAAGCACCAAATCGAAGCAGAACCTATAAAAACTAGGCGTGCTCCAGTAACTTAAGTCACTTTAAACACTGCTGATACCCATAACCCCAATCACTTAGAGTCAAAAGCTTATAAAAATGTGAAGCACTCCAATCATTTTACAAATGCTGTGGGCAGTGTAGAATAATTTAAAATAACTGAGAAGCTTCATTTTTTTTTCATAACCACTTCAATTTAAGAAGGGAGTCAAGGAGCAATTCCAGTATATTGAACCAGCTTTAAAAATTTAACATACCAAAAAAATTGAAAAATCAACACTTTGCATCCTCAGATTATTAGAAAAGGATCAGTATCACTACTATATTTCTTGGAATGATGGCTATATAAATATTTTATCTTTAAACAAGCCTTCTATATTTGTTGGTTTTGGTCCATTTTATTGGCTCTTGTTTTTTCTGCGTGGTGTGGTTTTATTTTCTCCCCTCCAAAATCCAAAATTAAGCCCCGATCCTGCTTGCTCATGGGAGGAGAGCAGCAATTACACAGAGCTTTGTGGACTTCAGAGGGGTTCTAGGTTGTCCCAGCAGTTCTCCCACACTGGGGCATCAAAATACAAAGTGGACTGATTTTCAAAAAACAAAACCAAACCAAACCCTGCTGACTTCCCATTGACTTCAGTCAGATTTGTGGGTGCAATGGAATAAAAGCAGCCTGATTTTTCTGAAGTGCTTCCCCCTAAGAATTTAGGAGGCAAACTTTAGGCACCCAGGTTTGAAAATACAGGGAAAATACAGAGAATGATATTTTACTCAGATGTGATTAAAGAAAGCGTATACACGGGTAGACCTCAAAAGGAAAAGGAGGACTTGTGGCACCTTAGAGACTAACCAATTTATTTGAGCATAATCTTTTGTGAGCTACAGCTCACTTAATCGGATACATGCACAAAAGCTTATGCTCAAATAAATTGGTTAGTCTCTAAGGTGCCACAAGTCCTCCTTTTCTTTTTGCGGATACAGACTAACAAGGCTTCTACTCTGAAACAGGTAGACCTGCTGATCAAGACAATCAGGCACAGGAGGGTGAAATCTGCTCAGCTGCAGATATGTTACTGCATGGGCAAAATGTGTCACATGGCAGACTTTGTTAAAAAAAAAAAAAAAGTGTTCACAAAGAATCCACAACACATACTTTTCACTGTTTTTCTTTTATTTTTTTTTAAACTTTCCCTTTTCTTCATTCTAAGTTATTAATTTCACTTTTATTCCTCCATAGACTTTAATTAAGCACATTCTGAGCTTTTGAGGTTTTCTATAAATAAACTAGTGTGCTTTCTCACTAGGTGGGCAACTCCAAGCACTTACTGCTCTATTCACATGGTGAATTTTTCTTATTATTGTGCCTGGCTGTTGCTCTGGAGGGGTGTGAACACATCATTAAAGGACATTTGAATTCAAATGATGCATTAGGAGAAGCAAGACAGCTGCATTTTACTGATTATTTTTGAGGTGTCAACAACATTGATGATACAGCCACTGCAATTTGTTGAATGACAAAAAAAAAAAAGAGGCGGCAAATACCAAGGAAAATTCATGCAATACATGGATGGAGCTGCAGTATTTTTAAAATTAATTAAATTTTTAAATTACATTTAAAGATCTAATTATTTCCCCCAGCCCTCATTTTGGGCCAAGAATTTTTTTGGCAATGGTGAGAGTAGTTTCAGTCAAATTAGATGCCTACTAAAAAAAACAACCAAAGGATTTATACACTGAAAGCAATGATTAACCAATGATTTTGTCCAGTGTACAAATATTAAATCAGGCTTAATATTTATCTGAATATTACTTAGACCCAATAGCTCACGAGAGGCTAATATGTGGAGGAGACATGAGCAAAAATTCATTCCTGCTTGAATGGGATCTCCGTGACCAGGATAATATTAGAGGATCAGACATGATGTGTCTTTCGCCTATACAACCGGTTATCAAAATGATGCCAACCAAGATGCTGGCATCATTCCCAGATGTACTGCCTTGCAAAATTGTAACTATCTAGTTATGGGCAATGAAGACTGGCAACTGCCATGACATTCCTGATATGTGATTAAAAGGCAGCAGATTTCTCAAAGCTTAGAGCATTCAAGGTGATTCAGTGGCCCATACCAATCCATGGATTATACTAAATGTGAAGTTAAGAATGAAGCCTAAAAACAGATAGTGTATTGAAAATATTGGTCAAAATTTTCAAGCCTAGGGGCATGTCTACACTGCAGCTGGGAGTAAACCTCCCAGCTTGGGTGGACAGATGGGTGTTACCAGGGCTCAAGCTAGCATGCAAAAAACAGAAGCATGGACATTCTGGCTCAGACTTTCAAGCCTACATGACCCCTTAGGCTGAGAGCCCAAGATCCGGCTCCAGATGGAATGTCCATTCTGGGGGAAGCAGGGGGGAGAGAGGGTGAAATCCCTTCCCGAATCTGACAGGTGACTGGCTGAAGCTCTGAGGCATGAGATTTTAGGAACATTAAAAAAAGACAAGACCCCAAGGCTGCTGAGCTCTGTCTCTTCTCCCCTGGCTACTCCAGCATCACAAGCAACCCTGTCATACAATCCCACTCATAAATTTGTCTAGCTCGCTCTTTTAAACTAATAAAATTGTTTGCCCCCACAACTCCTATTCATCACCCCGTATGGTTAGACGTCTACTAATTTTCAGCCTGAATTTGTTCATAGCCAATTTATACCCATTTGTTCTTCTTCCGACATTGTTCTTTACCCCCGCCCCCCCGTGCTTACCCCCTGTTGTATTTACGGAGAGCAGTCATAACCCCCTCAGCCTTCATTTTGCAAGGCTACACAAGCCATACTCTTCTAGTCTCCTCTCAAAAGGCAGGCCCTCTATTCTGCTGATCTTAGCAGCTCTTTTTCTGCACCTGTTCCAATCTGAATTCATCATCTTTCTTGACGATGTGTGAGTAGTCCCATTGAAGATACTATCTAACACCGCATTTTGTGTGACAGTAGCTAGGAGCTGATCCCAGTAAACAGGTAAAGAAATTCTCAGACTTTTAAAGGTACAATAAAAATAGAATTGACAACATCTTTCCAATTACATATTTACTTGCACAAAAGCAAATGCCTGTAACAGAGATGAACAGAGACATAACTTACAGAGATAAGAAATGGAAGCAGGAAACAGCAAAGTTTAAGCCTCGGGGAAGAAAAAGAAAATGAAATATACTCAGAAAAAAAAAATCTGAAGCACAGATTACCAAAGAGAGGAAGGTAAAATTATTGAGGTAGTATTGGAAAATATTTTTTTATATATTACAAAATAGCAAATGAGATATAAGCTATAGAATGTAATTATGGAGCAAAAAAAATTCAATATGATTTTAGGCTGCACAAACAAGTCACAACATACCAAAGACCAGGGAAGATCTTTATACTACATTTAGGACTAGAGCTAGACCACTATACCCATTTATAGACACCTGAACAGAAAGGTCAACAAACTGGAAGGAATTCCAACAAAAACAAAAAGTGATCACGGGTTTAATGGGATGGATATTTAGGGGGCGGGGGTGGGGGAGGATTAAAAGAACAAAGTACATATTTTGTCCAAATGACAAAGAGGATACGATAACCATCTCCAAGAACATGTGGCAATATCTAGGAAGAGCAGGCACTATGAGGTGTAAATAGAAATTGTGAAATGAAAATTAAGCAAAGCAAAATTTAAACTGGATATTAAGATACATTGGCTAAGTGTGGTTTATTACGCAAAAGCAGTGGAAGCTTGATAGTTTGAGTTATATAAAATTGGATTGGAAAAAAGCACTGGGGACAATGGGTGCGATCCTTCACCCACTGAAGTTGATGCTAAATCTACCATTCACTTCAAATGGGGCAGAATCAGGTACATTAGGAGGAACATTCTGGCACTGGCAAAAGTTTGGACCAGGAGATCTAGTAAGTCTCTATCACCTGTTATCCTGTAAGTCACTGTGGCCCAACTCTCATGCTGAGAGAGATGAATGAGAGCTCACTTATTGATATGGTTATTCAGATTGGGAGAGGTAATTCAGTAAGTATAAGTGGTTCCATTCACCAAAGCATCCCCTGGTAACAGAATGTTTCATTGCAGGGGTTCATCATCTCCAGCATCCCCTGACAACCACTTATTGGCACTGTGATGGCCTGTCTACATCTTCTATTGCCTGGCCAACTCTTTCCAGTTCTGTCACCTTCCAGACCCACATAAAAACAGAAAATCCTTCTGCCCCCACAGCCCCTTGGACTATGCTAAAATTCCATACTCCTCACTATTACTTCTGAGGACTGCAGAGTCCCTTCTTTGTTCCTTTGGTGGGGACTGCATCCCAGAGCTTTCTCCCAGGTCTTTCCTTCTTAGCACGTTTCCCCTCCCCAAAGACTGGCAGCTTCTCACAGCAGAGGTACAATGAAAGTGGAGTGGTGCGGGGGGAGAAAGAAACAGAAGGCCCAACAACTGCTTTGTAGACATAAATACTACTTCAAATTCACATGGGTCAAGATCGCTGTCCTCAGGGAAGGCGGGTGTCCTTGCTCCCTCTCTGCAGGGCAGGGGCTCAGAACGCTGGAAGTCAGGGGGCATCTTGTAAGCTGAGGCTACAAGGGCCTAGGCCTCCCCTTTTTGATTGTATGGGGGTGTACAGAACGGAGCTGTGGGAAGGAGCCCCACAGAAAGTTCCTGAGTGCCAACCTGTCTTGTCAGGGCTCAGACCATCCATCATTGCTTCATGATGGAGTGGGGGTCAGACTCCTCACCCAACCAGAATGGCCCCATGGGAATCTGACCCTGGTGGGAGTGGGGTAGCCTGTGCAATAGGGCTGTGCCTGCAGAGTATGTCCCCTGAGCAATCCTCACTGAGAGGCCTTTGAAGGGGAGAAGGAGTGGCCCTCAGTGGGGCAGCTCAGGTGAGTCCGGCCTGAGATAGAGAGTTAGTGAAGCAGGGAGAGAAGAGCCCTGTCCCAAAGGATCTGGGGAGGAGAAGGTTCTTGAATCTGTAGTATAAAGGGTCAGAAAGGAGCCAGCAGAGCTCAATAGCAGAGACCAAGTTGAAAGGCAATCTGGGCCCCCTCATTAGGAAAATTCTAGTTGTGCCCTTGCTTAACAGGTTGAATCTCAGAGCATCCCCAAGGATGCTAAGCTACTCCCTCTAGTTCTCTCCAGCTTGCCCTTACCAGAGAGGGAATTCCCTACTTTCTCTTTCCTTGGTCTCCCCTCTTACTGAGTTCTCTTCCTTCTTTAAGTAATTTTCACTGATCCTTCCACAGCTGGGATCACTAACTGTAACTGAGTCAGGATCAGCTGTGCATTAACCCGTCGGTCACAGGCAAGACTGAACGAGATTTCCCCTTAAAAGGCTAGCTAGTCTGACAGTATTTTCTTAGCATATGTGCAATGTGCCTCAGGTGGCATGTGACCAGGATTCATCACCTAATTTGGTCCGCTGGTTGGATCATTATCTTCCCCGGTCTGGGCACTGATGGGAACGCTCTGATATCCCAGAACAGGAATGTAGGTTGGGCATACTTTAAAAAAATAAATCAAAATAATAAATAATTTAAAAAAAACACACCACGAAGATGAGGGCCTAGATCCTACAGTAGAGTGCAGATGCTTTGTGCCACACCAACAGCAGAACCTGTATATAGCGCCAGCATAACTGGTTCTGGAAAGGATTAAACTACAGGGCTTCCTCTGGTGGTGTCAAGGTTCCAGTGACCATCACAACCAGCCCACACCCTGTGGTCCACAGACGAATCCTGACTGGTGGGAGAGTATGCCAATCCTCAACTGTTTTTCAGTCGTTGGGTGCCAGGTCTAATTATAGCACTTTTAGGATGCTCCAAATTATGCCATGGGAACATCCCAGCAGGGAATGGCCCAGAACGCACAAAGATGAGCTTTATGGCACTTATGCATCTTCCTTCAACCCTCATCCCAACCTCTGTTATGTGGAGATCTGCCGAGCCCAAGATCTGGCCTCAGAATAACAGGACAAAAAACAATTTAAATATATGAAAGTTTCATATCTTTGACATTATGTTCATTACTGTAACTAACTGCTAATTAACATACTACAAAACTGTTTTTTGCAAGTTAAAATAGGAATATTAACATCTTTGTACATTTGACTATTATTCAATTTCTTTTTTCACATCTATTCTAATATGCACAGGGGATTTAAAGGATTTTAAGAATATTGAATATATTCATATATTAAAATCCCATTAATTCCATTCCCCCCCCCCTTCTCTACACTGGGTGCCCAAATACATATGTTATACTCTATTTTGTGTCATTCATCTTTAAATTAATTGCTCTTGGAACAGATTCTGCAACCCTTATTCACATTCGTTGTTGGAGCAAAAGGGACTGACAATGTATATTGCAAATTTTCAGTCCAAAACTCAGAATTGTTTGGTATGGCAGAATAAATACATGGTACAATCATTTCTATTATACGTCATTGAGACCCCAATAATTTCAAAAGGCCTTTTTCATAATAGCTACGAACAGTCTCTGACCTCGGAAAACTAAGTTACAGCTCAGAGCAGTTCTATTTGTAAAGTTAGCAATGGCACTTACCAGTGCAACAGCTCTAGAACATATTGCTGTAATTATAAATACCTCATACCGTGAACAAATTTACTCACCAACATTTGGAAAGCAGTTCTCTAAATCTTAAAAAATAGATCACTCTAAATTTGATGGTCATTCATGCAGCTCAATTCATTAATCAAAAGATAGTCCTTTCTGAGGATTTATAATAAAAACCAAAACTAATTTTCTCTTCACTTGAGCATCTTTACAGATAACTTACAAGTGAAGCAGTTTATAATTGTTATGGACAAAGCTCAAGAGGTTTGGAGGTTGATTTTGGATCCCATAACCACACAAAGATTTGGCTTTTTAGTTAAGTCTCTCCACACTGCAGAACTAGCCTATAAAACTTGCAAGAGCAGGGTTTATTCAGGAAAGCTGTGGACCTCTTGCCAGGGTACTAATTGTGAGCCTCACAATTCATTTATTGGTTTTCTCTTTATTGTAGAAGGTAATGTTTTACTGGCCTATACTAGTTGATATCTACTTCCCCCTCCATGCTGTGCTAGATGGAGGATTATAATGAAGGGACTGAGTCAAGGCTTCACCATCCCCAACTCCTGCCAACCTGCAATGGCCCTGGGGAGGCTGCTCTCTGTGCTTTGAATGAAGGACATATAGCCCACACAGTGGAGGGAAGGGCTTGCCTTTTTCCCCCTTAGTCTTCTGTCTAGGTGTCTTGCAATGGCAGCAGCTTACTTGGGCAAGATCCAGATAGGGATACACAGGAATATCTACATTTGGAGCTGGGATGTGAATCCCACCTTGAGGGATATTTGCTCATGTACTAAAAACAGAACGTAGCCATCGCTGCACAAGTTGCAGGATGATCTAGACCCCCCCCCCCCCCAAGTATGTACTTAGGGTCTCTGACAGGCACATATTCAGGGCAGCTAGCACTGCCACAGCTACATGCTGTTTTGTGTGCCTGACAGCTACCACAAGTATGTCTCCTCAAGTGGAGAATCACACCCCTACTCCAGTATAGACATGACCTATGTAGAGAACAAGCGCAGCAATGGTGAGTTGTTTTTTTTTTTTTTTTTTTGGGGGGGGGGGGAGAAAGAGGCTGAGCAGCTGTCATAAATATAAAGGGAAGGGTAAACACCTTTAAATCCCTCCTGGCCAGAGGAAAAACTCTTTCACCTGTAAAGGGTTAAGAAGCTAGGATAACCTCACTGGCACCTGACCAAAATGACCAATGAAGTGACAAGATACGTTCAAAGCGGGGGGGGGGGGGGAGGGGACAAAGGGTCCTCTCTGTCTGGGTGATGCTTTTGCCGGGACCAGAGCAGGAATGCAGGTCAGAACTCCTGTAACGAGTTAGTAAGCAATCTAGTTAGATATGTGTTAGAGTCTGTTTTGTTTAAATGGAAGATAAAATAAGTTGTGCTGAATGGGATGTATATTCCTGTTTTTGTGTCTTTTTGTAACTTAAGGTTTAGCCTAGAGGGATTCTCTATGTTCTGAATCTGATTATCCTGTAAGGTATTTACCATCCTGATCTTACAGAGGTGATTCTTTTACTTTTTCTTTAATTAAAATTCTTTTAAGAAGATTGCTTTTTCATTGTTCTTAAGATCCAAGGATTTGGTCTGTGTTCACCTATGGAAATTGGTGAGGATTTTTATCAAGCCTTCCCCAGGAAAGGGGGTGTAGCGCTTGAGGGGATTTTTTTTTGGGGGGGGGGGGAGGGGGGGAAGACGTTTCCAAGTGGGCACTTCCCGTGTTATTTTTTATTAGACCCTTTGGTGGTGGCAGCATAAAGGTTCAAGGACAAAAGGTAAAAAAAAAAGTTTGTACCTTGGGGAAGTTTTAACCTAAGCTGGTAAGAATACGCTTAGAGGGTCTTTCATGCAGGTCCCCACATCTGTACCCTAGAGTTCAGAGTGGGGAAGGACCCTTGACAACAGCCTATATTGGGGGGGGGGAGAAAGGGAGGGAGGGGCATAGTGTGCCTAGGGTCCATTGTGCCTTCAGGACCCACAGACAGGCTGAGCCTGGTGGTTGCTGCAGTTGCAATGTTGCCAGTCTTGATGCTACTTTTCACATGTGATCGGCAAAAAATTCAAGCTTTGAAGTTGGCAGCACTGACTGTGTTAACATGCACAAAGGAACTTTTAATGCACACCAGCAGCGTCCACACGGGCTAGTTAGTGTGCCAACTCCCAGGGTGAACTCAAATTTACACTCCTCTCATGTCAACTAAAGCCCCATGTAGACAAACCCTTAATACACCATCTGTTCCCAGGAATTTATTTGAGCTGCAGCTTTGTGGTTTAATTTGTGCCTCAGCACCATTGTTTATTATTACACTACTGTCACAATTTACCTGCAGGTAGTGCTCTTGTTACATATCTTTTGATACCCAAAGTGGCCTTAGTGGGTTTCCCAGTCATTGATTTACGCTATTTTCTGATCCTTGATACGAGTGATTAGAAATTCCAGGTTTCAGGGAATTCATTTTTCATAAATTTTCAACAGATACATGCGATGTAAGCAGATCACTGAAATACACATACAGTTAGAGTCCCTGGCATACTGTGTATATGAAGTGAGCTGTAGCTCACGAAAGCTTATGCTCAAATAAATTTGTTAGTCTCTAAGGTGCCACAAGTCCTCCTTTTCTTTTTGAGAATACAGACTAACATGGCTGCTACTCTGAAACCTGTGTATATATAGTCCAAACAGCTTGTGCCCTCAGTAGCATCACACCTCCTCTCCCAGAAGCTTATGTTCAGGCTTCAGCACAACATAGCAAAACACATAATAAAACAAATCCAATCCCCATGCACTATAGTGATAGTGAATGGATAATATTTTCTCCATCCCTACTTTCCCACTAATTACTAGGGAATTCTCTTGATACGAGCGCATGACCACAACTCCCATTGGCATTAATGGGGACTGTAAAAGTGCATAGACCCCAAAGTATAGGTGAATGAATGAATGGATGGATATTTTAAAGAGATGAAAACTTCCCAACAATTAAATTACCAGCTGTCCGATCCTCAAAGGCAATGTGTTAGGAAAGCCTCTTCCTTAGTTTAACTCCAGGGATGAATTTAGCCTATGTTTGGAAGCAGATGTAAAAAAAGGAAACATCATACTACATGTCTGAACTCAACCATAAAAGGAATAAGGTGATACTTAATACAGACAACTCCCTTCCTTTGTGCCTGTATTTTGATCACCTTTAATATGTATCCTAATATGTTTTCAAATAAAATTAACTTAACTTGGATGAAATGCAAACAGAGCAGCAGAGCTAACAAAATGAAATCATTTAACTCCTTATGAGACTCTGTTGTACCTATTAAATTGTATGTGGATGATTCCAATTGTGCTATCAACAGGCCACAACAGATGTAATTTGCTTGTGCATTACATGATTAAGATGGAACACTATGGTCCAGAATTTTAAGTAGATACTGTGGTCAGTGCTACAACACCTAACAGATTTAGGAGCCAAAGGCACTTAGTGCTCTAAATCTCATTGACAGTTGGTGGGATTTTGGCTCCTAAGTGCCTAAATCACTTTTGAAAGAGACAGGCACCTAAATCAGTTAGGTGTTGCAACTCTGACCACAGCATCTACCACATACCTTTAAAAATCTGGCCCTATTTTTTTTTTAAGCTTCGCCCTCAAGTTTACTCAGAAATGCCAGTAGTCTCTAACATTGTAGAGAGACATTGCATAAAAAACCTTTGAAAATTCTAAGAGTTGTAGCAAGCCTAATTTGCATACTTTATAATGAAAGATATCATAACCCAGCAAGGCTGTAAGTGACCATATTTTAAACAAACTAAATGGTTAGGAGAACTTACATAATAATCAACTCCTAATTCAGAATTTATTTGGTTGAGAAACACATTGAAAATATTATGCAGTTTAATTGCATCTCCCCCTTACTCCCCCCCCCATGCTCTCTAAGTTTATTCTTCGATAGCGTCCCACACTTCAAATATAGGCACTGTGCAAAAGCAATTTCCTCTGGAGTCAGAATTAGTGCTGCATCATGAATTATTGAATCGGACGTCCCTTAGTGATGCAATATACACTCTTCCATACCAAAAGGCTGAATACATTCCCTTCTACAATATCCTACTTTCCCCATATGGAACACAGACTGCTTGTATCATGCCATCTGATTGGATACATGTTATTTTTACATAGGTTTGCCAACTATCAAGGATTGTCCTGGAGTCTCTAGGAATGAAAGATATCTTTAATTAAAGATTGTCATGTGATGAAATCTCCAGGAATTCATCCAACCAAAGTTGGCAACCCTATTTTTACAATGCCCACTTGCAATGCCCACTTGCTTAACTGAAGAAATTAGTTATGAAAGGAGAATTACTTCTAAATTAAGTGTCTTTTTTTAGTAATTTCCTGGAGGCAACGGATGTTTTCAAACCTAAGAATTGAGTGCTAGATTTTTTTTTTAGGCCGTGTCCCTGCCTGCACATGTAAATGGGTCCATGATTTTGTGTATATAAAACTTAACTGAGATGTTAGCTCACCCACAACTGAACTGCAGGTGTAAACATGCAAGTGTACATTGTAGGAGTGCAATTTGCACCAGACAGGGAGCCTGTTTCTTAACAAATTAATCAGAACAAAAACCATGCCCCCTTCTGTAACTTAAATGCATGATCTATTTTTAACACTAGAAATGCTCTTTATGGTAAGAGATTTATTTCCTTCTTATCAATTCAGAATTGCTTTCCTAGGGCTCAGTCCGGCACCACTGAGTTCAATGGTAGTTCTGCCATTGACATTAATAAGCATAGTAGGATCAAGCCCTTGATTTCCAGAACCCTCCACAGGCTTGCTAAATCCTCTCTGTTCTTATATCCACACCCTCCCAATCAGTCTGTATCTCTCTTCCCATATGAGACATTATTCAATCTCTCTCTCTCACTCTTACCTCTAAACATTCTTCTCTGTTCAGCATTTTGACTTACATTCCCTGTCTCCTTCAAGGGATGGCCAAGCAAACTTCTCCTGCCAGTCCAACCAAAAAACATTTCTGGAGGCAGATCAACTGGGTCTACATATCTGCCATATTAAAATGTGAAAGGCACACTGGAATTTTCCTCCAGGTGCGGATGGCTGTGTTGGGATATCCTGACATGCAGACACTCTCACCTCATGCTCCACAAGACTTATTAGTCTCACAAACTGTCTCAATTTGGCAGTGCCATATGGGCCACAAACTCCAGATTGGCTTAAATTTTAAAGTGGAAATTCAGTAGTACAGTTAGAGAGAACAAAGAGTTCCTTGTATCAGAGTGGGGAATTGGGCTACCTGACTGCCTCCATAACAGGAATCTTTCTCTCTATACCATTGGGAGCAGGTGCTGAAGAGATGATGGGATTCCAGAATGCGTGAGCGGGGCATTCAATAATACAGGACTGCAATACCATGCAGCCACCTCCTGAGTGCCCACTTGTTGTCAGAGGTCACTCTGCAGCACCCAGCCTCTGTGTTAACCCTCCACCCCACCCCGAAGAACTCAGAGTTCAACAGGAGTTCAAACAATCCCCACAAGGCATCCCATTTATGTAGTCCACTGGGTGCACACTGGTCCTGTAGGCTCCCAACTTCAGTTCAGTCTCTATTCCCTAGTAGTCTAAAGAACAGTCTTGCAAAACAGAACACACGCTATCACCATCTTCACAACAGTTTCAGATGGGCACAGCCTATGACGGGTTGGATCACAGAAACCCCCTGGGGAGCTGCCACCTGATGTGCCAAGACTACATCTGCTCCTGCTTTCCTGCCCAGTCAGCTTAGGACTTCAGTGTCCTGCCTGGTTTGAGCCAGACCCGCTAGCCTGCTGCAAACCCAGGCCCAGGTCTGAACCACGTCCCCTAACAGCTGTAGACTTAACTGAAAGCAGCTTACAGAAGTGTTCCTGTCTTTGGCACTCAGATGCCCAACTCCCAATGGGGTCCAAACGCTAAATAAATCCGTTTTACCCTGTATAAAGGTTATACAGGGTAAACTCATAAATTGTTTGCCCTCTATAACACTGAGAGATATGCACTACTGTTTGCCCCCCCACTCCTCCAAGTATTAATATATACTCTGAATTAATTAATAAGTAAAAAGTGATTTTATTAAATACAGAAAGTAGGATTTAAGTGGTTCCAAGTAGTAACAGACAGAACAAAGTGAATTACCAAGCAAAATAAAATAAAACACACCAGTTTAAGTCTAGTTCAGTAATAAAAACTGAATACAGATAAAATCTCACCCTCAGAGATGTTTCAATACGTTTCTTTCACAGACTGGAGCTGGACAACTTCCTAGTCTGGGCACAATCCTTTCCCCTGGTACAGCCCTTGTTCCAACTCAGGTGGTAGCTAGAGGATTCCTCATGATGGCTGCCTCCCTTGTTCTGTTCCACCCACTTATATATCTTTTGCATAAGTCAGGAATCCTTTGTCCCTCTGGGTTCCCACCACTCCTCCTTCTCAGTGGAAAAGCACCAGGTTAAAGAGATTCCAGTTCAGATGACATGATCACATGTTCAAGTCTTCAGTCCTCCGAGCCTGACTCACAGGAAGGCCTGCCTGCAAACAGAGCCATCCACAGTCAATTGTCCAGGTTGATGGGAGCCATCAAGATTCCAAACCACCATTAATAGCCCACATTTTGCATAACTACAATAGGCCCTCAGAGTTATATTTCATATTTCTAGTTTCAGATAGAAGAGTGATACATGTATACAAATAGGATGATGACCACACTCAGTAGATGATAAGCTTTGTAATGATACCTTACAAGAGACCTTTTGCATGAAGCATATTCTAGTTACATTATATTCACACTCTCTATATAAAGTGTATCACACGCCCACCCGCCCTTCCCCCCTGCAGGTGTGTCTACTTCCCAGTACCTGGAATAATAGCGTTTATCCTTCTCCACAGGCCTTTCTAAGTAAGCCTTTGCCATGTCTCCTCTGTTACTCGGGCAGGGTCTCTCCCAAGCCTCCCTGCCTGAACAGCTCTCTTCATTCACTCCTGCTTCTTACCCTTTTCCAGAACCTTCTTGCTCTCTACAGACCTAACTGCAGTTTCCTAGGCTTCTGCAGCTTACTGTCAGGCTTCCTGGCTCTGTCAGTCTCAGCTCCTCTCTCAACCAGGCACCCAGCTGTCTGCTATTTTTGATATTGGGATCACTTGATTCAGCCCAGGTGTGGCTGGCACTGTAATTAGGACTTGCAAGCCACCTTAAAACAAGGTCATAAGAACAAGTTTATAGACTGCTAGCTTCTACCTCATCCTATCCCCCCTCTGCACCAGCGACAGTATGAAAGGAGGTAGGAACCAGAAGTGTGGGCCATGGTGGGCAGCTCAGAGATTCACTTTTGACTGCTTAGCCAAATCATCTGAAGTTTCCCTATCACCAACTGTGGTGCACAAAATTCAGTGTCAGAAAAGATTTTAAAGTCACATACACATGTTTAGGATTTTTACCAGGGAACAAAAAACAGGAGCATATTAACTTTTTTAAAAATAAAGATCCTGTTTCAAGCAAATGAATAAGGGAAGAGAAAACAAAGGAAACCTGATGTAGAAAGCAAATTGTTTCTAAATGGGCTGCTTTTCTAAGACTTCTGTGTAGCATCTGCACCTCTTTAAATATTATTGATCACTCTGGTTACTCTTACATGGAGTACCCGTTTATCAGAGACACCTTTACCTCATAGAACATATTTAGAGTCCTGTCTTTTTTGCAAATACAATTAACAGAAAATAAAACTTACCCCACTGCACCAGCTCCTGCCTCTCCTGTCCTGCAGGGTGGAGCAAAAGTACATGCTCCAGGCATTGTGACCTGCTGACTGGAGTCAGAGCACCACTCAGGTTTGGCCTGGCCACTCCTCCTTCATGACGGGGAGGGGGCGGAATGGGCAAGTTGGAGTGTGTGGTGTTGCAAACTGGAGCACAGGGTCACAGCACCACTCACTCATATTTAGCCCAGCTACCCTTCTGTCACAAAAAACAGAACAGGAAACTGGGCCCAGCGCCATACTGCAGGACCCACCACTGCAGTCTCACTCTGCTACCTGCCCTTCCCCCATCGGGCCTTACCCCACCCACAAAGGCAGGACCTGATACACACCCCAGAGTCTCCCATCCCCCCTAGGATCAAGACCCAATTCTCCCCTCCCCGCCCCCCCCAGATAAAATGAAATACAAAATAGCCAAGGGAGATTTATAAGTGGTGCAAAACTAGCTTCTACATCACCATTCTCCCTGCTGCCAATGTATGGTGCATACGTATACCCCGCCAATTCTCAGAGGCTTTATCAGCCCCTTGGAGCTGTTGGAAGCCAACATAACATAGAGCAGCCGAGCAGCCTTTATTTTACTCCAACTTATGACAGGGTGCTGGCTCAGCACAGAGCCAGTCCAGGACGGGGGAACTGCAAAAGTAAGCATTATGCCCCCTTGGGGTCAAAAATTACAGAGTTTGATTCTCCTGTCACTTACACTTGTGCAAATGACTGAAATCAGTGGAAATTATACTAGTGTAAAACATGCATAAATGAAAAGAGAACCACGGCCATTTCATCTAAAGAATAACTAATTTACCACATAGTGGACCCAAGTTCACCTGAAGTTTGATGTATCTGAGGTCTGAGATACATGGACTGTTTATCATGCAATGCCCACTAACATTCTTAGGAAATGTAGCCCTCAGTTAGCCAGTGCTATACCTAATATGAGCCCTAGAAACAACTGCATTTGATTCACATAATCAAACCTTGATTCAACCTGGAATAAACAGCTGATTAACTAACTAGTTTACATTCCAAATGAGGCTTGTACTCATTAAATTAAAACACCTGAGATACAAGTCACCTTATGTATAGGGAAGGCAACACATAAGTATTCTGCACTACGTAATGTGAGTAACTAGTTTATGTTTTAAGAAGAAACCAAAATACAGTGGTAATCTTCAGAAAAAAACTAGTGAAAATTGTGTATGGCTGTATTAAACAGGAACTAAAAAGTGTCAGTTATGTTTGAGTTTTCTAAGTGCAGGACATTTGTTTTAGGAAATCAGCAAGGAGAATTCCAAATATTTAAAACAACATTACAAGGCTCGTGGGTTAGACAGGCTGGGGAAGAAATTGTACTAGTAGTCTTTTAGTATGTCAGTCTGTGATATACCTCTTCTCTAATTATTTAAACTTTGTGGTCTTCACCTGACTGTTCCATCTATAACTTGCTTGTTTTTGTGGTCAACCTTCTATCCCCCGCCTTCAAATCTTTCCTCCCATCTCTCCTTTCAATGTCATGAAGTTGTAAGATGAGAGATTTTGGTGCAGTCCCCTGGGGTTAGCTGATGAGAGCACACCATATGTTTCTTGCTTTCTTCAGAGATTACTGTGTCTTATATCTACCGGCTGACTCCCCCAAAACAATTTCAGATTTCTTTAAATTATACTGGCAGATTGCTAACGAGCCATTGTGGCAACTGCTACATTCTAGCGATATTTATTAAATTGTTATGAGGCATGAAACGGTGTCTTTTTCTCTTTCAAACAAGGAGTGGAAGGTTAGATGTTTAGCTATCCAATATCTTGTTACAGATGATTTGTTTTGTTTGTGCAAAATGTCTGAAATTCTACTTCTATAGCAGTATTTAACATAAAACACAAAAGTCTTACAGTGACTTTTTAAGCAGCATCAATTCTGAATCTAGATTAATTGATTTTAAGTCCAGAGGGACAATTATGATCATCTAGTTTGACCTCTTGCATAGCACAGACCAGAGATTCTAGAGTTCAAGCCATTAAAAGTCAAAATTCGATAACAGTTGTCGAACTGGCTATTCTAATTCCATGTCGGGAGAGAGGCATTAAGAAAAATGTCTTAACAAAATGTCTAATTTGACTATACAGTAGTCATTGCATAGAAGTGATGAAAATTCTGAGTTATTGGGGTAAATTCTGATCTCTGTCACACCTTCATAAATCTAGACTAATTCAGTTGTAGTATTCTGGTTTTAAAATGCTGTAAGAGACAATTTTATCAAATTGTCTTCAAAAGTAGACTGAACATTGTCCTCATTAAATGTACAATAGAAATCAATCCAGCAGTGGCAGGGACGTCTATGATGTGGATTTGTAGGTCTAGGAGTCTATGACAAGTCAGCTAATATTAATTTTACATCTATGTTAGTTGGCAAAAGAGTTGATTTTATCTTAATAACTATTATGTCTGTTGTATGAAGTCAATTTTAAACTAAGCATGAAGTGGACAAATAATCTTCATTTTTCCATTCTAATCTGCTTCTTTAAATTTGGAGCCCTTCCCTCTGACAGATTATTGGAATGAGCTAATCAACATGCTCATGTATGGTAATCTCCCCTCATCAACAGTGATTCCTCAATTCAAAGATGATCTCTACCACAGATTTACACATGCGTCCTGAGACGTCTCAGGAGTCAGATACTAGAAACACAGATCCGCCCACAGTATGTACAGACATTTTCTGGCAGGTCAGCTGCCTGCTGGTAGAAAGTTTTCTTTTTCCTTCCTTCTCTCTCTCTTCAGTTTTGAGGGCAAGGCACTTCTCCTCCAAGCAAGCCACTGCCTAATGGAGAATGTGGTGCCATTGAGGTTGGTTGGTGGCTTGCTCCTCCCAGTTTGTGACGTCCACATCAGTTTTCTTGACATAGGCTTTCAGTGTGTCTTTGTAGGATTTCCTCTGACCACCACAGGATCTCTGACCATGGGTGAGCTGAGAGTAGAGGACTTGTTTTGAGAGGTGAGAGTCTGGCATCCGCATACAATGTCCAGCCCAGTGGAGTTGGTGCATTAGAATCATTGCTTCAGTGCTGGCAACACTGGCTTCAGTAAGGATGCTGGCATTAGTGCAGTGATCCTCCCATTAGATGTGAAGGATCTTCCAGAGGCATCATTGGTGGCACCTCTCCAGAATCTTGAGGTGCTGTTGATAGGTCACCCAACCACCACCACCACCACCCAAAAAAAGTCTCATTTTTGTTCCAATGTGGAACACCACCACATTTCAAAACCTCTTTTTTCCACCCCAAAATGGAGTCTGTTTTTGGGCCAGTGCACCCAGATATATATGGCCTGATTTTCAGAGGGTAAGTGCCCAAAAGTCAATGGAAACTGCAAATGCGCTCTCAAAATCAGGTCATTAGATTTTAGTTTAAATTATTTTCTTCCCTGAAAGTTTGAGCTGAAATTAAAAGCACATGGGATATTGGAACTGTGCAGGCAATTGGAACTGGATCCTGATCCAGATCAGATTATTGTCATAAAAGTCTAGATGCTATAGTCCTTAAAAGCCCAGTCCTGAAAACGTATTCATTTAAGTAGTCTCATCATTCTTGATGTTCCTTTGGTCAGTTTCTGTATGACAATTCTTGTCCCTTTGATGGGCCTAAATTTACTAATATATATGTTTGCTGGTATTTAAAACTACAAATACACTGTGGAGTTCATCTTTCCTTTTGGCAGTGTTTTCTGACCATTTCTGACGTGATTATCTTTCTGTATAAGGACTAAATTGGATCTCATTTGGGCAACCCATACTGTGGGTAATTTTATCATTTGTGAATAGTTCACAAAGCAGAAATTTCACTTCCCACACATCTCCACTCCAGAGAATCTTTTTTCAAAATCATTCTCTTTCTAGTTACTGCATTAAAACTTAACTGAGAAAAAAATATTGAACTCAGTGAGAAGGATACTTAATGACTTCCGTTCTACTAGAAACGGTGTCTCTGAAATGTAATTACTGTACATAGAGGATTACATAAATATTTCAGTGTAGCTAAAGTGTAAATACCACTTTAAGAAATACGAAGGAAATAATTTTACAATCCATCTTTTAAGAAGCAGATACAATACTTCCACAATAATACTGCTTAGTGCTTTTCATCTTCAGATTTGTTTATAAATTAATTCTTATACACCCCCTGTGAGGCAGGTAAATAAGTTTTATTCCTGTTGACATCCAGGCTCAATTTACGAATATCAACTGAACTAGAAAGTAACTTTAAAAAAAACATTTCTAATCCAATTGAAGTGTTTGTTATGAAAAGTTATTTTGTCCGTTTCAGTCCACTGAGCTGCTGCTACAGGACTTTGGATCAAATTATCTCTAAGTCACTTGCCCTCTGTGCTCTACTGAACTTTTTAATTCCTGGGCTCAGTGCTTCTGATGTAAATTACTGTAAAGAGGGAGCCTCATGAAATTAGGGTACATGTTGACCTTCCTCCTTCTCCTAACAGTTGGTGAAATTCAGGACTGAGCAGAAGCATAGCACAAGACCTATGTGCTAATTAAGTGCCTTAAGCCTTTACAATAAGGTTTAAGCAAGATTGAAGTGAGGCACAGTCATTATGCTGGCCCTCTTCACAGAGTTGAATTTCACCCAATATTACCATGTAGTAACAACCAAATATTAGGTCTTTATTACTGTGAGAATGATGAGCTATTTGACTTCTGAACAGAAGAGTTAGACAATCTAAATAAAAGTATATCTATAGTTACAAAAGGCTGAACAGGAGTTAGCCATACAATGCCAACTAAAGAGAGTGCAAGTTGTGTGGCTAAGGGCTCAATCCTGAGAGGTGTCAGGCTCTGATAGCTCATAATGAGAGCTACAGCTAATCAGCATCTATCAGGACCCTGAACCTTGTGCAATTGAGATTTAGACTCTGGTTTGTGTAGAAGAATGGCCACATGGAAGAAAAAACATTTTAAAAAAGACTAAGTTATCAGAAACATGATTCATCACTAATAGTACGGAACTCCAAACTAGAAACTGGCTTCATAAGGACCCAAGTTTTAGCCATTTTAATATTTTTCTTGTATGAAGTTTTTCAATTCTCGTATTAATAAACTCTGAACACTGAATTAATTATTTTACAGGCTCTTTTGAAACTAATTTATCACTGTATTTTCTGATCACTTTGGTCAAGATAACCTTATTCTGTTATAGTATTCCCATTCCTCATTTTGACAACACTGCGTGGTTATAAATGTACTTTCTTTCCATATTGCATCTTTAAAAACAGACAAAACAACATAATTCTCTGTTTATTGCAGTAAGTTATTTTTACATTGTTTTCTTTGAGATTAGCCATCAACTATGAAGTAATAGGTAACTAATTCCGTCACTATTTAAAAAACACACACACGCGCACACACACACTCACTCACTCTCTGGGCTTGCATTACAAAGACTAAAAGGGATTTTTATCCCTCCATAATTAATCCCACCATAATTTGCTATTATGTCTCAAATGTTCTGAGATATATAACTCTTGCATGATTTGTATGCTTGTATTTTAAAATCCTACCCATTATCTCAAAATACACTGAATGCAATATCTTGAGATATCCTGCACTGTTAGAAAAACTGTTTAAGCAAAGTGTCTGGAACCATCAATCAGAATGAACAGTTATGCTCAAGCAAATGCTCTATTTGCTCTATTCATGGGTATCATGCATTTCTTGGAGGAAGAGGACATCTGAGATGTGCATTTGAAAAAGAAAAACAAATGAACCTAAAGAAAGAACTAAGTCTTTTTTTCTCTCCGGAGTGTTCACAGATCCTCAGATTTAGATAGCGAATGGCCGATCCTCAGCCAAAACTAAGGACTACATAGCATACTTGAGGATTGGTGGCACAATGCTTCCCTTTGTATCTCCTCCATCCTGGGTCAGGAAGACTACTAAAGGCTGAAAGCACAGCTGCAATATAGCTGCACTAAGGGTATGTCAACACTTCACTTCATGTGTGTGTGAATGCACCTGCAGCCCATGTAAACATACCTGAGCTAGCTTGAGCTATTTCACATACTGATAGCAGTGAAGCCACATCAGCACAAACTATACAAACCTGACCAGGACCTGAACTGAAGCGTCTGCTGCCCCATCTTCACTACTATCAGTGGGTAATATCACGAGATTAAAGCTAAATACCCGGATTGCAATGCAGATATATCTAATGCGCTCTAACAAGATACCAGATGGACCAATACAAATCAGGGGGCTGCAGGGCGATCCTGGTTTGTGCCTCCACTTTCCAAAGAGGTAGTAGTGTAGGAGCAATCATTTTTTAATAATTCCAATCATTTTTTCTGTTAGAAATAGAATTCAAAACTTTACATGGGACATTATAAAATATGAGCTACTTTCTTAGGCCCTAATCCCACAAAGATTTTTGCAGATGCATACCTTTAAAATCATGAACACTCCCATTTAACTCAGGATCAGGCCTTAGACAGTCATCTCTTTTAGGGCAGGAATCATGTCTACTTCTATGCTTGTAGAGCGGCGAGCACAATAAGTCCCTAACAATAAACCACTGGCCCTACTGTAATATAAATACTAATTGTTAACAATGTTACTACTTTTTCATTTATTCTGATGATTAACTCTGAGATTGTTTGAGATTGTTTGCAGCCTTCAGTTATACACTATGCTATGCTCAGATGATAAATTACAGTCTTAAAGACAACATCAATAAAAAAGGAGGATTAGGAGAATCTTACTATTTACTTTAAAGTCAAATTCCATTTATATTTTCACAGCTGATTTTCTGACTCGATATGCTCTATTGTTCTGCGCATAGAGAAGGTATTTAAACAAATTAATCGTATTAATTATTCAACAAGATGACTAATACATCAATTACATTTTCATTCTGTGGTGATAGAGTTGCTGTATAATTCAACATGGAGGAGATTAGAGCAGTTATTATTAAATCATGGTTTTTTGTTTTTTTTTTTTGCAGCACTGTATTTCTCTTTTGAGTATAAGAAAGTGGCTAACCAAATCAGGCAGGTCGTATAGAAATAGAACTGCTGAGAAGGGTGGAAAATATGGAGACAAATTTTATGTTTTGTTTCTTTAACCCAGAGTTCTCAACTATTATTTTTATTTCAGTGTAATTTTTAGTGCCTGTGTCTTGTGCTGGGTTGACAACCTTGTAAACTGGAAGGTTCTCTCATGTGTGGATTTTAGAAAAAAAACAAAATTGTTCTCATTACACGGTCCTGTTAAGATACTAAAACGCTAACTGAGAAGCTGCCTTCAGGGATAAGAGGATTTTACACAGAGATAGCTACCCAGATCTATAGCTGTGTTTTAAAAATTTGAAGTCGTACAATAAAAATATACAAGACTCTACAGTTCTTGGCCTTTCTGCTGGTACAGGCAAAAAAAAAAAAAAAAAAAAAATTAGTGCTAAGTACTTTTTGTTGCTTTATCTGAATAAGAATAAACCAGCCTGGTAACTCCATTTTTACCATATGAGTTCCAAGCCAGTTACGGAGAAAGATGCATTCAGTGAAACTCCTATACAACTCCTTCTAAGATTTAAATGTCTGTAATGCCCCTACAACTATTAGTCAATTTATCCACAAAAGTAATCCAGCAACAACTAAACAAGAAAGAACTTAAGTCTCTCCCACCAGAATTTTCCCATTCCCCTGAAGCTAGGGAAACCCAGGGGGCCTTATCATCCCCTGAAAAACAATAATAAATGAGGGCTACTATTGCCCAGAAGGTGGAAAGAGCGAATTCCAAAGCTGAAGGGACTTCAGAGAACACCCTGCCAGCTGATCCCACTCTTATGTACAGCTCCAGATCAGGTGCCCCACTGTTCGAATGGGGCACTGTGACAGAGTGCTGGGTAGGGACTGCTGAGCCAGTCCTCTGCCACTCCAGCTCCTATTAAGGGAGGTAAATTGGAGCTGGCTAGAGAAACCTGTCCCTGATTGAAAAAGGGGAAACAGCTGCCAGCCAGATTAGCCTGGGGCTGCATACAAGCCTCAGAGGAAGGAAGCTAGGGAAGTCGACAGACAAGGAGAAGCCAAGGGAAGGAGTGGAGTAGCTTTGCCCTCCTGGGTCCTGAGCCTAAGGAGTTCTCAAGGCTGGAACCTCCAAGCTGTACGTGGTGAGAAGGGGGTGGGATGGCACTATGCAAATAAACTGCACTGGTGACTGCTGAGCCAGAAGATCTTTGAGTGGTTTTTGGAGCAGAGGCAGGACCTAGGGGGGCCCTGCTATGCCCTGTTACATGTGGGGGCTTGTCCTGGAGCCTCAGCCAATGCTAGAGTTGGGAGGCCTGGAGATGGAAGAGACCCTGAAATGGCTGGTGAAACAGCAGGAGGAGATGCAGAAGGCTATGCAAGGCTTTCAGCAAGTCCACCAGGTGGAGAGTCAGGCCTTGCTTACCTGGCAGGCTGAGCAGCAGAAAACCGTGCAGGACTTCATATGGGAGCAGGCCAGCATACAACAACAGCCCCTGCAGAGGACGGTGAGTCCTGTGGGAGGGGATGGCACCTGGGCATTGGGCCAATACAACAACAGCCCCTGCAGAGGACGGTGAGTCCTGTGGGAGGGGATGGCACCTGGGCATTGGGCCAAGGACTATGTAAGATGGGCCAGGCAGGTGACCCCGATGCGTTCCTCTGTACTTTTGAGTGGGTAGCCATGGGAGCTGGATAGGATAGGGCAACACGGGCCCTGAGACTGGCTCCCTACCTCACAGGAGAAGCTCAAGCAACCTACATGGCCCTGAGTGAAGAGCAGGCCAGGAACTACAATGCAGTTAAGGAGACCATCTTGGATCGGGTGGGGCTGTCATCAGAAAAATAATGGCAGAAGTTCCATTTGGCAAGGTGGATCGTGGGGTGGGGGGTTTGCGGCCCCAGGCATTTTCCCAGAAGTTGTTGGACTGGGCCACCTGCTGGCTGAGACCCAGCACCCAGACTCTGGGGGAGATTATGAACGCGCTGGTCCTTGAACAGTTTTTACAGGGTCTGCCTGAAACCATACGAATATGGGTGAGGCATCATCAACCCAGTACAGTGGAGGGGGCCGTGAAGCTGATGGAGGAATTCACAGTGGCAGAGTTCCCCAGGAAAGAGGGACGGCCATATAGAGACTTGGAGGCAAGGAGAAAGGCCAGGGAACCCCCACCCGGAAAGGGCCCAGCTATGCCCTTTTACAGGTACGATATGAGGAGAGAAGTGGGAAAAAATTCTTCACCCCCTGAAGTCAATGGCAAAACTCCCCTGCTGAAGTCAATGGCCAGGGTTTCACCCTTGGTCTCTAAGGTAAAAAGATCCCAGCCCACTTAGAAATTTATTAGGGCTGTCAAGCGATTAAACAAATTAATCGTGCGATTAAACAATAGAATTCCATTTATTTAAATCTTTTTGGATGTTTTCTACATTTTCAAATATATTGATTTCAATTACAACACAATACAAAGTGTATAGTGCTCACTTTATATTTTTTATTACAAATATTTGCACTGTTAAAAAAATAGTATAATTCAATTCACCTAATACAAGTACTTTAATTCAATCTCTATCATGAAAGTTGAATTTACAAATGTAGAATTATGTACAAAAAAAACTGCATTAAAAAAATCAAGCAATGTGAAACTTTAGAACTTAATCCACTCAGTCCTAATTCATCCAATCGCACAGACAACCAAGTTTGACGACAATTTGCAGGAGATAATGCTGCTCATGTCTTGTTTACAATGTCACCTGAAAGTGAGAACAGGCATTCACGTGGCACTGTTGTAGCTGGCATCGCAAGATATTTACGTGCCAGATGCTCTAAAGATTCATATGTCCCATCATGCTTCAACCACCATTTCAGAATATATGCGTCCATACTGATGACGGGTTCTGCTCAATAACGATACAAAGCAGAGCAGATTGATGCATGTTCACTTTCATCATCTGAGTCAGATGCCACCAGCAGAAGGTTGATTTTCTTTTTTGGTGATTCGGATTCTGTAGCTTCTGCATCAGAGTGTTGCTCTTTTAAGACCTCTAAAAGCATTCTCTACACCTCATCCCTCTCAGATTTTGGAAGGCACTCAGATTCTTAAACTTTGGGTCGAGTGCTGTATCTATCCTTAGAAATCTCACATCGATACCTTCTTTGCATTTTGTCAAATCAGCTGTGAAAGTGTTCTTAAAATGAACATGTGCTGGGTCATCATCCGAGACTGCTATAACATGAAATCTGTGGCAGAATGTGGGTAAAACAGAACAGGAGACATACAATTCTTCCCCCAGAAGTTCAGTCACAAATTTAATTAACACTATTTTTGATTAAGCGTGATTTTTTTTTTGAGTTAATCATGTGAATTAACTGTGATTAATCTACAGCCCTAAAATTTATACATCAAAACCAACACCTGAAATTCTACCTTGCACTTAATAGGTTGCCAGTAAAGATCCAAAAGCACTGTTGTAATATGCTCACAGCAGGATATACCCAATCACACTGAACTCCACCCCACCTTTAGTTCTGGAATAGATTTAAGATGCAGTTCCTTGTAGACCACACTGCTGTAGTCTATTTTGGAGGTGATAAAGGCAATAGATGATGGCTACAAAGTCAAAATCCATAATAAACAGTCACAACCTCCATGTCACCAGTGATATCCCAAAGTGATCTCCTCTGGACCAGCTTAAGGCAGCAGAGTAGCACAAAGCAGTGGCACTGCTCCAGAATATCTGGCCCATGGTCTTTTATTGAAGTTATATTTTAGAATCCATCTGGCTTCTTAAAACCATCACCATCCTGGTTTTATGTAATTTTAACCTAAAATTTTCCAGGATTCTTTTTTCCTACAAGAGGAGTGAGCTGGATTCATCTCAAAGGAACCAACCCCCCCACCCCCCCCCCAAAAAAAAAAAAAAAAAACAAAAAACCACATGCACAGAAAAAAGAAATGTGAGTAAATCATACCCCTCAGCAGAACTTTAAACGTTCCTCCAATTTTTGATGCAACTGAACACAGGGAACCCACTTTATCAGCTTCTAGTCTATAATTTTAAGACTTAAAATATTTTAGTGCTGCTTTTATTTGGTATATTACATGAAAGTTCTGAACAGCTCACCTCTTCAGGTTACACAGACTGTTTTCAATTTTTTTGCTTGCAGCCAAATTTACAGTAGTGAATAAAGCCAGCACATATTGACTTTTCTGGCAGACACTTTAACGAAAAGAGAACTCAGAAAAAGACTTTTCATGCTAGTCTAAGCTGAATACAGCACATACAGTAGCAAACAATCATTATCAGAATGAAGCATAGTGCAGGCAACTTGGAGATATTAATTCTGCATCAGAATAGCGTTTTCAACTTAAGCTGTCTATGAACACTATTGGTTTGTTGCTGCACCCAAGTGCATGTAAATCAGAAGTAACTCCATAGAAATAAGTGATATTACTCCAGCTGGAAACTGGTGTGAGATCAGAATAAGACCCTGGGTCTTTCACTTTTTTCAGCATCAAAGCGAGATTTGTTGTAACTGTATAGAGATAAAATTGTTATAAATGTGCCTGAACCCTGCAGGATGCAACATGGTTGATGGTTTCACACACTGTATTTCTTTAAAGGAGTGTATACTTAAGGTAAATATTATGTTTTGATGGGTTATGCACTGAAGATGCAGCATCTCAGAAAAGTTACTAAAATTGAAAATCCAACATCATCGCTAGAGATATTGGGTAATAGGCACAACTTTGCCATTATCTATCATTTTACATATTGGTCTCTGTATTGCATCTAGAGTAGAGAGTACTTTAAGATAATAAAGCAAATTAAACAAAATGAAAATGCGTGATCCAATCTTAAAAATCAGTTTATACATGATTTTAGTACATCAAAGGCCTTTTAATGTTTTACTTATTAAAAGCAATTACCAAGTTGCAAGCAATATCACAGAAAACTTAGTAAGACAAGTTTTACTTGCCTAGGAATCTCCTCAAAGTAATAACATAACATATGGTATTACAGAAGTAGTTCAGGAAAAATTGGAGAACAGATGACTGAAGCCTGACCAATGCAGTATAAGAACTTTTCTTGGGCAAAGAGGAGTCCTGTCACTGTGGCCAAGAGGTGTTTTTGTCCTTGCAATGGTTGTTCCTTACAACGTAAGTGGCTCTAGAAGCTGATCTGTCATATGCTCTGGCAACCTTACCCTAGACTGGGCTGGTGATTGAAACAGGGGAATGGAAGACACCTCAGGGATTCCAAAATGGGCACTGAGGGAGAACATAAGGTATGGGGTCCAGTAAGAACAGAACCACCAGCATTGTGAATTGGTGTCAGGAAAGATCTCCGTCATTGCCTTGTTATTGGCTGGGGTTGGTACCCAAGATGACAGTTCTTGTACTGAAATATAATTTGATACTGAAACTGAGGCCAAAGACCAACAGCAAGATTTGAACCTGCCACCTTTAGAGCAGAAAAAAAAAAAATCCCATGTCCCTACTGCTTCTACTTTGTAGCTGCAGCAGACTTGTTCACTCATTAAATACAGGGAGACGAAGACCCACATTTTCTTAGCATGAGTTATGCAGACACAAAGCTTGGAGAAATAGAAAGCTCCATGGAGAAGCAAATCCAGCAGCATGCATTTTACTGTCAGCAGTTAAAGTATATTAGCAGAAAATCCATGTCTGCATGTAGAAGGAAAATGAAAGAACCAGTGCCAGGCCCTATGGGTCTATTGTTTCCCTAATCTCGCTCGCTCTGCCTTTCTTTCCTGTGTGTGCGTGCATATTTTGTTACAATGTTAGAAAATAATTACTCTTACATTTCTTTCATCAGTCTAGCGTATGCTGTGGTAATAAGGAAAATCGATGTGTTTCCTTCTGTTTAATGTTATCAGAAGTCAATCAGGAACAACTCCACCTACAAACGGGTTTGCCAGCCTCCTAGGTATCGTCTATTTTATTTTTTAAATAACTTCACTAAACCAGTTCTGCAAATTCTCAGTCACAGAATGTTTTTAGGAAAATTAAAGTTTTATCTTCCAGCTGAGAATTATTTACGCTTACTTTGTCTTAGCAGGTGCTGCAGACACTAAAATCATGTTTATTTTGACAAAATACATTAATGCAAGCAGCATTTTGAAGGAAAATGTAAAGAACATGGAAACACAAAAATTGGCATGTCTTGACACCAGCTTCTTTGACAGCAAATCTGAGTAGCCAGTGGATCTGCTCTAAAATGTTTCTATTTGCTGTCTCTGTAAATAATTATCTCTCTCTCTCTGCTCCTGCAGCTAGCAACACTGGTCTTAAGATGCAATAAATGGACTCCTAGGGCCCTGAACTATTGTCTTTGGTGCAAACTTACACTACATGGCCAGTAGTCATACATTCTGCAGTAAACTGGATTGCTCCCACCTTGATTCATCTACCGCTGCTTTCACCCTAATTAACACTCTACTAGGACTTTACTGTGTCACATGTTACTAGTAGAGCTGGCTGAAAATTTTCCAAGAGAAGTTTTCACTCTGAAAATGCTGATTCAGTGGAACCTAAACATTCCATGGGGATTTGTTGATTCCACTGAAACTCTTTAAGGAAACTAGGCAGACAGGCCAGCCTTAATAATGGGGGTACGATTATACCCTAATTGTGAGATCAACTGTAAAAATTAAGTAAAGTTCATAAGATGCCACAGTAACTTATAAAAACTAATTTTGATAAAAGAAATGAAAGGGAGACAGACTGAATTAGTCCAAACAAAAAAGGCCTACTGGCATAACTCAAGACTGTGTTAAGATCATGCTTAGTAAACGATAAAAGTATTGAACCAGAAATCAGAGAACCAGAATTGTTGTGTTAGAAATTAGGCTTAATTGGTGAATGAAATGATGAGAGGTGGGGCTATTCCACACACCATTTCCTTTGCGGGTTCTTAAAGTAAGTCTTTGGGAAGAAAAAATAGCCACTGGAGCAAACTTCCCCATCATAGCTGCCATTCACATCATCTCCTGGGACCTTTGCTTTCCTGACCCGGAGAGATGTCCTGACCAGACTGGGCCAGAGAGAGGGGCAAGATGACATCACCACCTCTACTGGCTCTAGCTGAAACCTGACTACCACCTGGGATGAAATGGGATTGGCCTTTAACAGCAGCAGCAATGGCTCCGTCCCATCTCAACTAACTTCTCTTTTCCCCAAAAGGACAGTTACCATTGAAGAGACTGTCAAACAGGGTTTTCTTTCCTTCTAAAGACTCTCTCCAGCTACAGGGAAAGGGAACAAGCAATGTTGTTAAAGTGAAAACCCTATTTAATACTTTACATTTCAAATGCTTTTAACTGTGTTTCCTTCTTTTCTGTATCTTTAATAAAAGGTTTTAACGGGTGTGTTTGCCATGGTACTTAATAGGTTGAGATCTCTGTATGGCAAACCCCAGACTTTGTTTAACAGTTTCATGTCTGACACTGATTGCATTATCTTAACACCTTTAGTCCATATATTCCATCTAATTAATATAACAGTCCCCCTCTGCGCCCCCTCCCCCAAGGTTCCCATGCTCCCTAGCAGTCTGGCTGGCCAGCTTGCCAGCCTGGACATTTTTGAAAAATTCCATTTTGGTTCTCCCATTGCATTTATGATACTTCATTCCAAAAACTAATTATGTAGCAGCTTACTGCCCTCAATGTCGAACTCCCATGTGGATGTTGCATCTCCAGCACTCTCCACAGTGTCTCTCTCAATTTGAGACTGTGCCTTTTGCTACATACTGCTGCTATTGTATTTCAACATAAAATACAAGAATTTTGCCCCTCCCTCTAACTCAATATCAAAATCGTTTTACTTGTGATTCATTCATACAAAGTACTTGTTGACAGACTTCAAAAGAGAGTAATTCAAAGTATTTAGGTTTATTTAGATTAAGGATACTAGTTCAAAGAGTTTAGTTTCATTAACTGTTCTTGCAGAAAGATTTCATTGGATCTTAGAGAGAATATTCCATAATTCTGAACAATGCACCAAAAATAATTCATGGATGAAGGAGGGGGAATAAAGTGACTTTAATGTATCTTCTCTCAAAAATGCACAGAGCGTAGCAGTTAGGATGAGGATGACTACACTGGAGGATTTAAAGGATTTTTAAAAGGAAGATAATGCTACTAGTATTTAGGAAGTAAAAAAAAAAACCAAACAAACAAAAAAAAACCCACCAACTCCGTGTTGGTAGAGAACTATTTATGCACATCTTTATATAGGCCTATCTTGCCCTGCCCAGTAGCTGGAGCAAAGGATCAGAAACCTGGAGAAACAGGTTGGGAATGGAAAGATGAAGAAGAGGCTCTGCTGCATATTCCTGACTCAACCCTGACTTACCCAAGCTTCTCTATCTTAAGTCATATGCTTGAGGGTCAGCATATCGTGAGGGAGCAGAAGCTACCTCTCTCCATGGCATGCTCATCTCTTATTCTGAAAGATAGCAAGCAGTGTTTACCACTATTCTGCTCCAACACCCCCTGGGACAAACAAATGTCTCCCAAGGTAAGAAACCCCACCCCTACCACGTGTAGGAAGGGAAAGGTTTCGGCTGAATTTGGCTAGTGTTATTTTAGAATTACCTTTTTCTTAATTAAACCAGATTCTAGAAGAAATCTTTTTCATTCTACAAGCATAGCCATATTCTGGAACTGGGTCTGAAATATACCATCTTGAAGTTACTCTGCACACTGATGACTCCAGGGTTCATATATCCCACTATTCGGATACAGCTATTATTGTTAGTATTTATTTGTATTATGGTAACACTGAGAGGCCCCAACCACCATTGATGCTGTTTTTTCATAGATTCATAGATATTTAGATCAGAAGGGACCATTATGATCATCTAGTCTGACCTCCTGCACAACACAGGCCACAGAATTTCACCCTCCACTCCTGCAAAAAACCTCACACCTATATCTGTGCTATTGAAGTCCTCAAATCGTAGTTTAAAGACTTCAAGGAGCAGAGAATCCTCCAGCAAGTGACCCGTGCCCCATGCTACAGAGGAAGGCAAAAAACCTCCAGGGCCTCTTCCAATCTGTCCTGGAGGAAAATTCCTTCCCGACCCCAAATATGGCGATCAGCTAAACCCTGAGCATATGGGCAAGATTCATCAGCTAGATACTACAGAAAATTCTTTCCTGGGTTTTGTACTACATACCATAAATACACCTAGTATGAGACAGGCCCTACCCCAAAGAATTTACAATCTAAATAGACAAGAGCAGAAAAAGGGTCAGAAGTGAAAAAGAGCCACAGAGAAGTGAAGTGAAGTGACTTACTCAAGGTTACGCAGCAAGTCAGTGGAAGAGCTGGGAATACAAACCAGGTCTCCAGAGCTCCAGTCCAATATGCTAGCCACTGGACCCTACTACCTCTCATTAAATCCTTTTATAATGTATATACATAGAGACAGTAGTCCTTTCATTGTCTTTCCTGCTTTAAGATCATTTGCCAGTTCATTAAGATTTTTTTTTAAACTGAAATCATCCTTGGTCCAACATTTTCCAACTGTATCCACTGAGCTAGCTACATGAGACTCAGCACAAGATTCAATCCAAAAGAGAACAAGATAATGCATACAGAGGCAAGACAACTAGAGGAAAAGGTCAGACCTCTAGCTACATCCCTGATAGGTGGGGTTGGCTTGTTAGTGTCTAAGGTTTATGATCTGCTAGTCCTGTTAGATTCTTGTCTGCTCCCAGAAGTCCAGACATTGCCAAATGTTGTCCTTATCGACTTTTGACACAAAGGTTTTATCCTTTCTATTGCGATATAGACATCAAGCCTGTCTCATGCTCTGCAATGTTGGACTAAACCTTGAAACCATTTGGAAACTGCAGATACTACAAGATATAAAGATCAACCCATTAAGTAACATTTCCCACCAGCACCATGTTGTGTTTCACAGCAAAAGTTCAAGATGTAGAATTAAAAATCACTACTTAAAAGTGTTTTGGTCCCTGACTACCTCCCCTTGTGTCATATCAGGTATGTTGCTATAATCAGAGACATGTTGTTGGGTCCAGGAAGGTCAGTCGGCTTGTCTAAGGTGGATTTAATGTAGTTAAACCCTGTGCTTTTGAATGTGAACCTGGAGCGTGAGATAGGCATACTAGAAACCTAAAGAAATAAACTTAGCTGGCTCATGCTGACTTTCTGCCAAACAACACTTTTCCATATAAAGTTTTTTTTCTTGCAGATTAAGCAACCAAATGTCAGAAATAACTGTACCCTCTGATTATAACCTGATTAACATATTGAATTGCACTATTTTGACTTAGAAAACAAAATAACTCCTAGCATATCCTCTGTAACAGTATATCATATTTTATCTAACTTAGCCCTGGTCTACACTAGGACTTTAGGTCGAATTTAGCAGCGTTAAATCGATGTAAACCTGCACCTGTCCACACGATGAAGCCCTTTATTTCGACTTAAAGGGCTCTTAAAATCGATTTCCTTACTCCACCCCGACAAGTGAATTAGCGCTTAAATCGGCCTTGCCGGGTCGAATTTGGGGTAGTGTGGACACAATTCGACGGTATTGGCCTCTGGGAGCTATCCCAGAGTGCTCCATTGTGACTGCTCTGGACAGCACTCTCAACTCAGATGCATGATTGTTTGCCATTGCTCTGACGCAGGGAGGGGCGACTGACGACACGGCTTACAGGGTTGGCTTACAGGGACCTAAAATCAACAAAGGGGGTGGCTTTACATCAAGGAGTATTTCAGGCAGGACTTCACGGAGGGTTCCAATAAGAAATGGTGCACCTAAGTTATTATTCTTATTGGAACAAGGAGGTTAGTCTGGCCTCTGATTGATACATGGCTAGATTTACCTCGCTGCACCTTCTCTGTGAGTGACTGCAGTGTGACCTAGAGGAATGAGTCCCCTAGACGGGGGGCGGATGGGTTTGCAAATGAGTACAAAACAAATCTGGTCTATTTCTTGTTTTGATACACTCCATCTATCTTTTACATCTTTGGCTGGCAGCAGACAGTGCAGAAGGACTGCATGCCATCCACATCTCATGGCTGCTCGGCAGAAGATGGTACAATAGGACTGCTAGCCATCCTCATCTCTTGCCTGCCCAGCAGAAGATGATGCAATAGGACTGCTAGCAATCCGTATCACCTGCCTGCTCACCATAAGATGGTTCAATAGGACTGACTGCAGGACTAAAGAGAATGACTTGATCAAGTTACTCCAAATTTAGTCCCTGCGCCCATGTCTGCCCAGGCACTCCTGATCGACATCACACAGGCGACCAGGAGCACCTCGGACATAACGATGACAGCTACCAGTCCTATTGCACCGTCTGCTGCCACAAGGCAATGGGTTGCTGCTGCTGTGTAGCAATGCAGTACCGTGTCTGCCAGCACCCAGGAGACATACAGTGACAGTGAGCTGAGCGGGCTCCATGCTTGCCGTGGTATGGCGTCTGCAGAGGTAACTCAGGAAAAAAGGCGCGAAACGATTGTCTGCCCTTGCTTTCACGGAGGGAGGGAGGGAACGGGGGCCTGACGATATGTACCCAGAACCACCCGCGACAATGTTTTAGCCCCATCAGGCATTGGGATCTCAACCCAGAATTCCAATGGACAGTGGAGACTGCGGGAACTGTGGGATAGCTACCCACAGTGCAACGCTCCGGAAGTCGACTCTAGCCTTGGTACTGTGGAAGCACTCCGCCGAGTTAATGCACTTAGAGCATTTTCTGTGGGGACACACACACTCGAATATATAAAACCGATTTCTAAAAAAACGACTTCTATAAATTTGACCTAATTTCATAGTGTAGACATACCCTTAGGGTGAAATCCTGGCCCTAGTGAAGTAAATGGGAGTTTTGCCATCGACTGCAATGAAGCCAGGATTTCACCCCAGGGTAACTGCCAGATTTCAAGAACCATGGTGTCTATGTGATGTCCATAACTATTTGTGCATTTGAATTTACAATTTGATTTGAACAAAATAGGGGTGGTTGGTTGTTTCTTTGTTTCGTCACAAAGTAAGAGAGAAGGTACCAAGGAAGGTGGTAAAGCTAAGTGAGAACCAGTAGAAAGTTGTGGGATTTAGCTAGGAATGAACTTCTAGAGGACAAAAGTAGTAAATGTGAATTGCTATTCTGAATCCTAACTTTAGTGGGTAATCTGCAGCAAGCATGATTTTCTGCCACTAAGTAATAATTAAATTGGCCCTCATTGATTTCTGTCAGTCGCATGAGGATGAGTTGCAAGAGAGCTAGGCATGAAGTGCCATCAAATCCTTTTTATCCAAGTTTCCAAAAGAGTGTACATTTTATTACTGTACACCAAAAATGTGCTGTTATATGCACACACATCTTTACAAAAGCACGACAATATGACCTATGATGCACAGACAAGATCCAGTTTCACTAACACCTTGATTTAAGAGAAAAATATGGTTGGTGGATTTACCACTAGTCAATGCTTTTTTCCCTGTTTAATATTTTATATTAATTATCTGAGAGTCTAGGTAATAAGCTGTATGTGCATTAGCTTCTTTAGTATCTTTGATTGTTTCAGGTGTCTTAGGGTTTTTTAAGCTCTTGGATTCAGCATCATATAAAAGTAAGCTCCACTTTAAGCAAAAAGAATGACAATCTGTACAACTTGAGTGCAAAGTGAACTCTCAGTAATATACTGTGGTATTAAAAGTGGTATGTAGAATCTTCATAGGCCTTATTTCTGCTATATATCCACTAATCATTCGTTTTGGGAAGCAATAAAAGCTTAGTGGTGCTTGACATACAAGGCAGTGATATAAATTGTTTGTGAGACTGGGAGAGAGAGAAGTCCAAAGGATAGTAAGGCTAAAGTCTGTTTAATACTTTAATTTAATAGTCCCAATAAAGTACTAGGTCCCTGCATTCATCTGTCTATATTGCAGCTCTCACACTGTGCAATTATACCAGTTTTCCTCCATTTTTCTGAAGTATAACGATCTGCTCTCCATTGAAGATGCTTGATGTATGAACCACATTCAGAAAAGTGCAGTGGACTGAAAATATCAACAAAAAAGATTTTCTCCTTCTTCCCCTTCCTTGATATTTGTTGGTAGCAAATATTACTCATTTGTTGCCAGTGTCAGGCCAAAATTTGGTCCTTCATGCTCACTTGGGTTCTCTTTGAAGTCGCTTGGGAATGGGCACATTTATCAGAGGCAAACTTAGTCCTTCATGTGGACAGAACAAACAGGTGTAAGAGGGAGAAGATGTGGTTAGATGTATCTGCTTTCAGAAACATGTTTTGCTGTTTTGTGACTCAGTCCAATCCTTGGGCTGCTCTATCAGTGCTCCATCTGTGGTGGTGAAATTATATATTAAGGGGTACAGAAAATACTACTGACTGTCAAAGAGTAACTAATCTGAGGATCACAAAACAACACTTTCTGTCCAGTAGCAGCTTGTCTAGCTGTGTAGTCCCACTTATTCTCAGATGTCTGGAGACAGTCTCAGGTTTGACATTTCTCCTACAGTTTCTCTTCTGAGAAACTCTACACTTTCTTTTGTGTCTACACTGTAAGAACATGTAATGAGAACCAATAATCAAGCAACGGTACTCACAGGTTCTAACCATAGAACACTGATGCTATCAGACTGTTAACACCAGAAACATTAAACGCTGAAGTGTTCATGGCTGTAAGATGCCTCAGTAAGCCAGAACTACTATATGTGTATCCTGTTATTCAAAAGCCTGCAGTTTAATTCCTGTTAGTGGTGGTCAGATAAGGGAAAAGACACCAGTGTTTAGTGAACATAAGAATGGCCATACTGGGTCAGACCAAATGTCCATCCAGCCCAGTAGCCTGTCTTCCGACAGCGGCCAATGCCAGATGACTCAGAGGAAATTAACAGAGCAAGTAGTCATCAAGTGATCCATTCCCTAATGCCCAATCCCAGCTTCTGGCAAACAGGGTAAGGACACCATCCCTGCCAATCCTGGCTAATAGCCGTTGGTGAATCTATCCTTCATGAATTTATCTAGTTCTTTTTTTAACCCTGTTATAGTCTTGGCATTCACAACATCCTCTGGCAAAGAGTTCCACCTGCTGCCTATTAATTTCATTTGGTGACCCCTAGTTCTTGTGTTTTGAGAAGGAGTAAATAACACATCCTTATTTACTCTCTCCACATCAGACATGATAGTATAGACCTCTATCATATCCCTCCTTAGGACTGTCTCTTTTCCAAGCTGAAAAGTCCCAATCTTATTAATCTCTCCTCATATGGAAGCTGTTCCGTAACCCTAATAATTTTTGGCGTCCTTTTCTGAACCTTTTCTAATTCCAATATATCTTTTTTGAGATGGGGTGATCACATCTGCATGCAGTATTCAAGATGTGGGCATACCATGGATTTATATAGAGGCAACATGATATTTTCTGTCCTATTATCTATCCCTTTCTTAATGATTCCCAACATTGTTAGTTTTTTGACTGCTGCTGCACATTGAGTGGATGTTTTCAGAGAACTATCCACAATGACGCCAAGATCTCCCTCTTGAGTAGTAACGACTAATATAGAGCCCATAATTTTATATAGATAGTTGGGATTATGTTTTCCAATATGCATTACTTTGCATTTATCAACATTTACTTTCATCTACCATTTTGTTGCTCAGTCACCCACTTTTGTGAGATCCCTTTTAGCTCTTTGCAGTCTGCCCGGGACTTAACTATCTTGAGTAGTTTTGTATCTTCTGCAAATTTTGCCATCTCACTGTTTACCCCTTTTTCCAGATCATCTGTGAATATGCTGAATAGTACTTGTCCCAGTACAGACCCCTGGGAGACACCACTATTTACTTCTCTCCATTCTGAAAACTGAAGTTTAACAGAGCAAGGGTGAATTGGAGGGACCAAGTAGGAATTAAAATGTAGTTGTACCGCTTACTGTACACTCTTCAATGGATCACACTGGTCACAAATTTATGATCACTTGAGTTGAAAAGTGAAAAATGCGACAGTTCAGACTGGGTTATTGGGATCATAATACAATAGTACAGGATGACTTATTTTATCTTCTCTCAAATAAGTTAAATCAACAAACAAACAAAAAGAATAGAGAGTAGTCATTTGGCTAATAATTTTCTACACACATGAAGCAGACATTCACCAGGCTCCAGAACATAGCTGACCTTAACCAGCCAACTTCTTCAAATAAGGTTGGCTGATCAGTCATAATAATGTCAGTAGGCCAAAGCCGTAGGTTATAGCCAAGATCAGGGGCTCATTATGCCAGGCTTTACACATAATAGCTTGTAATCTCTTCAGGGAAGGTACTGTCTAAATCAATACTACGGAGAAAGGGTGGAAGGAAGGACATATCATTATCCCAGTTTGACAGTCGGGTAATTGAGGTTCACAGAAATTAAATGACATGCCCAAGGTCACGTGGGAAATCTGTACAAGCCCCAGTCCTGCACCTGAACCACAAGACCAACCTTCCTCTCTTCTTAAGAACATAATTTTAAATAATATTTTTAAAAAAGAAAAAATATTATTTTGCCTCAGCATTAAAGTGTGTCCCAGTGCTGCAGCAGTAGAACCAGGGAGACATGCTTTGACTGTAATACCAGTATTTCTAAGCTTGTGGAGTTTAGGATTTCTGGAAAGGGTTCCAGATGTGGACTGCTCTGGCATTACCTCATTCTAGCTTACCCAAGACATTCACTATAGCACTTCAGAAGGCTGCATGACATATTTTAGTCAGAATAACCTACATGCTTGTCATAGTCTAACTCATAAAGGACATATGGGCTACTTCTTGTTAAGATAATGGGGGAGCAAAGTGAGTTTGTGTGTGTTTGAGAGAGAGACAGACACACACACACACACACTTCCTGCTACCTTCCACAATCTCTCCAGTTTCTACCTGTGACTCATATCAACCATCAGGCTCAGTCAGACTGCAGAAACTCAACATGGTTCAAAGCTTTGAAAACAACATTTGGAACAAGCTCTAAAACAGTTGGGATACTCCAATATGTACTCTAACATTTATTCAAATGAAAACTAACGAGTTCTACCAGTAACTAGTCTTTTGGCACAACTAATCTTTGCTTTGGAAGACTGAGTGTTGGAAAAGCAGCACAAGCCACTGAGCAGGTTTGAAATGTATTGGCAACTGTGTTCCAACCTTATGGGCTGTAGCTATTATTTGCACTTGTTTTTACCTCATCTCAACAAAAATGGTATTTTGAAAGGATTATAATATTTATTCCAAGACATTTTTGCTGCAGTGGATTTACACAGATATCACCTTTCATCCTTACACAGATTCACAGAAATGTTAGGGTGGAAGGGACCTTGAGAGGTCATTTAGTCCAGCCCCCTGTGCCGAAGCAGGACCAAGTATACCTAGACCATCCCTGACAGGGGTTTGACTCACTGGTTCGTAAAAAGCCTCTAATGATGAGGATTCCACAACCCTTGGAAGCCTGTTCCAGTGCTTAACTATCCTTACAGTTAGAAAGCTTTTTCTAATATCTAACCTAAATCTCCCTTGCTGCAGATTAAGCTGATTACTTCTTGTCCTACCCTTGGTGGACATGGAGAATCATTCATCACCATATGTTATAACAGCCCTTAATGTACTTGAAGACTATCAGTCCTTCCTCAGTCTTCTTTCCTCAAGACTGAGGATCCCTAGTTTATGAAACCTTTACTCATGGGCCAGGTTTATCATTTTTATTGCTCTGCTCTGGACGCTTTCCAATTTACCTTCATCTTTCTTGGAGTGTGGTGCCCAGAACTGGACACAGTACTCCAGCTGAGGCCTAACCACTGCAAGCAGAGTGGGACAATTACCTCCCACGTCTGACACTCCAGTTAATACTCCTCAGAATGATATTAGCCTTTTTTGCAACTGCATCATATTGTAGGCTCATATTCAGTGTGTGATCCACTATAATCCCCGTATCTTTTCAGCAGTATTACCGCCTAGCCACTTATTCCTCATTTTGCAGTTATCTATTTGATTTTTCCTTCCTAAGTGTAGTACTTTGCATCCATCTCTGTTGATTTTCATCTTGTTGCATTGAGATCAGTTCTCCAGTTTGTCAAGGTCATGTTGAATTCTAACTCTGTCCTCCGAAGTGCTAGCAATCCCTTCCAATTTGGAGCCAGCCACAAATATTTAAGCACACTTTCCATTCTATTATCCAAGTCATTAATTAAAATATTGACTAGTACTGGGTCGAGGACAGACCACTGTGGAACCCTACTAGATACAACCCCACAGTTTGACAGTGAACCAGAGATAACTATTTGAGTATGGTCTTTCAACCAGTTGTGCACCCACCTTATAGTTATTTCATCTAGACCAGATATCCCTCATTTGCTTATGAGAATGTCAGAAAAGACCATGCCAAAAGCATTACTAAAATCCAGATATATCATATATATATAGCTTCCCTCATCCACTAGCCCAGTATCCCTGTCAAAGAAGGAACTTAGGTTGGTTTGGCATGATTTGTTCTTTGACAAATCCATGCTAACTATTCCTGATAGCCCTATTAGCCTCTGGGTGCTTACAAACTGACTGTTTAATAATTTGTTCCAATCTTTCCAGGTATCAAAGCTAGGCTGACGGGTCTATAATTCCCTGAGTCTGATTTGTTTCCCCTTTTAAGGATAGGTACTATGTTTGCCCTTCTCCAGTCCTCTGGGAGCTCTCCCATCCCCCATGAATTTTCAATGATTTCAGTGTTCCAAGATTGTTTCAACGTGTTCCTTAAGTACCCTAAAGTGAATTTCACCAGGACTGCCAACTAGAATACATCAAACTCACCTAAATATTTTTTAACCTGTTATATCATTATGGGTGAAATTCTCCTGTGCTGCAAAGGGATTCAACAAGGCCCTTTAAACCACTGAAGTTCTATAGCAGGGGTGGGCAAACTTTTTGGCACAAGGGTCACATCAGGGTTGCAAAACTATATGGCGGGCCAGGTAGGGAAGGCTGTACTGCCTCGAACAGCCTGGCTCCTGCCCCCAATCTGCCCCTTCCCATTTCCCACTCCTTGATTGTCCCCCTCAGAATGCCCAACCCATCCAACCCCGCCCCACTCCTTGTCCCCTGACTGCCCCCTCCCAGGACCACGACTGCCCCAATCCCTATCCACACCTATCCAACCCCCCCGTTCCCTGTCCCCTGACTGCCCTGACCCCTATCCACACCCCCACCCCTAACCGCTCTACCTCCTATCCAACCCCCCCTGCTCCCAGTCCCCTGGGACTCCCTGACCCTTATCCAACCCCTCCGTCCCCTTAGCATGCTGCTCAGAGTGGCAGGAGCTCGCAGCTGCGCAGCCCGGCTGGAGCCAGCCATGCTGCCCAGAGCACTGGTGGCACGGTGCAGCAAGCTGAGGCTGTGGGGGAAGGGGAACAGCGGGGGGAGCTGTGAGCTCAAGGGCCGGGCAGGATGGTCCCGCGGGGCCAGTAGTTTGCCCACCTCTGTTCTATAGTGAAGAAGCATATGGGAGGGAGTCACTGGCCATGCCAGGAGAAATATTCACCCTTACATTCTGTAGAATGGGTTTCTGCAGCAGCCCCAAACAGAAGATTGTAAAGGAGGCTTAAAGGTGGGCTGGAGGGAGGGTGCATAAGAATTGTCACTATATGATTCAGTGATCCTAACATTTCATGTAAAGCATGGATGTTACAATGACTGCTGTTTTACACCATGGGTTGCCACGATTGGTGCAAAGAGTCTGTTCTGCAGTTTTGCACTCTGTCCAAGAAATGAATGGTTAATCACATTCCTCCAATCCCTGTTTAGTGCCTTTCAAAAAGTCTGTTATGAGAGGTGAATGTGGCAAGGGATTGAGACCTACATATTTCTTTGGTCTCAGAGGTCTATAATGAGATACTTTAGGAAACATTGCATCTATTTACCTGATGCTTGTGATGGTGTTACATATCATATTACTTTTTCAATACTGCAGCTTCAGAGGGTTCAGTGTTGTAACTAAAATAAAGCTACAAAAGGGTCTTAAAATATTAATACAGCAACCCACAATTTGACATATTATGCCAGATCAGAGGTCGGCAACCTGCAGCACGTGTGCCAAAGGCGGCACACGAGCTGATTTTTAGTGGCACTCTGCTGCCAGCCAGGGTCCCGGCCGCCGACCCCGCTCAGCCTGCTGCCAGCCTGGATGGACAGAACCCCAGACTGGCAGGGGGCTGAGCAGCTCAGCACGCTGCTGGTCTGTCTGGTTCCATCTGCTGCCTGCACTACCGGTCTGGGGTTCCATCTGCCGCCCGTGCTGCCGGTCTGGGGTTCCGGCCTCCGGCCCCTGCCAGCCGGGGTCCCGGCCGCCGGCACCGCTCAGCCTGCTTCCAGTCTGGGGGGCCCCTGTAAATGTGAAATTATTACTGGCAAACAAAACCTTAAATTAACGAAGACTTGGCATGTCACTTCTCAAAGGTTGCCAACCCCTGCTCTAGATTATTTTCTATGAGAAAACGGATTGCCTATTACAGTGTATCATATCAACCTAATCCTGTACTCTTTTGCTTAAGTAAACAGTGAAGGATCAGGTAACCTATCAAGGTACAGATGCAATTATTCCACTTTTCTGAAATAAAATACAGTAGAACCTTAGAGCCACGAACACCTCAGGAATGGAGGTTGTTTGTAACTCTAAAATGTTTGTAACTCTGAACAAACGGGAGACAGAGGATGGACCGCTTGATGATTACCTATTCTATTCATTCACTCTGGGGCACCTGGCATTGGCCACTATCAAAAGACAGGATACTGGGCTAGATGGACCTTTGGTCTGACCCAGTATGGCCGTTCTTATGTTCAAAACATTATGGTTCTATCAAAGGTTTACAACTGAACATTGACTTTATACAATTTTGAAACTTTACTATGCAGAAGAAAAATGCTGCTTTTAACCATCTTAATTTAAATTAAATGAGCATAGAAACCTTGACAATTTTTTTTAAACTTTCCCTTTATTTTTTTAGTAGTTCACATTTAACACAATGCTGTACTGTATTTGCTTTGTGTGTGTGCGCGTGCGCTACTGCCTGATTGCATACTTCCAGTTATAAATGAGGTGTGTAGCTGACCAGTCAGTTCGTAACTCTGAGGTTCTACTGTAATAATTAAAAAGTTATCACCTCAGAATTTTTTAATTTATCTGAATTAATAAAAATAGTAAAATACCGTTGGGGAGTCAAAATATTGCAAGTCTTCAGAAACGGTTGTGAATTAAGCATTAGTAGTTGCAAGAAGAAAACTAGACAGAGCAATGGACCAGGCACAGTGAATAAGAGGCAAAGGGTGCAGGAACTGGAAACTACCTTTCCTGAGTGCAGCTGGTCAGGGTACAGGGCAAAGGAAACTGGGGAGCCAGAGAAAATTAAAGCTTTTGGAACTGGGAGGTAATAGAACTGAAACCCAAGCTTCCTCTGTCCAGCACTCAAAGGTGTTTTTTTGTTTCGATTACCAGCTTCCTGTAGCTTTGAGCAACAGATTGCACACCTGGCAGAGAAAGATGAACCTGGATCACTGGAAGCTAAGTATTAAATAAATAAGCTATGAATATTTCTTTGCAGTCCCACTTTGCAGGCTTTCAACCAGTCTCCAACCCATAAGCCTTAGCCCCCATGTTCACATACGTGAATTATTGTTTGCTTCCCCCTTCTTCCCATTGGTAATTCCTTCACAAAAACTTTGTTAACTTAAAGTTATGGAAGTTCAAGTGTATTGTTGTATCTTAGTGTTTGCATTGCTGTGTGGACTGAACAATGAACTGAAATCTTTCTGCTCCAAAACCACAAGACGCTACCACTTGAGCAAAAGGAGAATTTATGACAGTTGCACACTTCAGATTCTGACCAATAGAGCACAGTGGTACACAAAACTAGTCAGTTCATCATATCTTTTAAATATTCATCACAAAAGCCACAGAAGGTGAGCCTCTTGACTCAAAAAATAGTGCAATTTCCAGGTAGCCCACACTGAGTGACCTTGTGCTCTCAGAAGATGAAGGCTGATGTCATTGCGTAATGGGAGGGAGACTGTCCTCAGAATTCATGGGAGGGGGAATCTAGATAAAACTTAACTAATTTCAGGACATTTGTTCATAGCACGTTCCTCTACCTGCACCTCCAGCCCAGCAACAGAAGTATATCCGGATCAACTTTAGTGCTGCTATTGGTTCCTCCAGTCGAAGAGGTGCCTTTAATTCTGTGATTGCTGTTAGTCACAGAAAGCAGAATTAACACTACATATAGAAGCATTAATATATGCAGCGGTCAATCACATAACATTAATTTCTTTCAAATGAGCACAAACCTCATAAAATGACTCTTTTCTAGCTCTTCCTGACTCCCTCTCCCACAGCAAGTAATGTCCTTATTTTACATGCTACCAAAACCTTGTGTAGAAGGCACCATATGGGGTACTGGTAATAAGACAATGCAATAAGAACACAGAGTGTTGCTCACACTCCCATCAGTTCACTTCCTTCTGCCCCAGTCCCATATTGTTATAATTTATGGAAAGTTGCTCCCTTGCAATTGCAGAGCAATGTGAATTTATGAATCAAAATGATTAAACTTCCTCCTTTCTACATCCTCTTAATAAAGAAGTATATTGAAGGAGGTAGGCTTTCATCAGTTATAATTATTAAGAACACTTGAGAATTAAAAATATAACCTTGTTAAATATACAATAATCATATAGGGAAAATGGAGAATTTCAGATTTCCTTTGCTTTCAGTGTTAATTTACAAGTACTGTTGCATTATGTATAATATTCTAGCTACTGAACCAGTCTTGAAAAATCAATGTTTATTTGTGCCAAACTTAAAGCTAACACATAATTTCAAAAGTCAACTGAAATAAGGATTGATTTATGTAACTCAAATCAATGCTTCTTATCTTCAAAAATCCATATCAGTTAGAGGAAGTATCATTTTTCAGTTAAAAAATAACATCTAGCATTTTAAGCAAGTGTTCTTTCAAGTGTTCCTGATGTTTAGGTGTGCTACTCATTCCTAAATAATTTGTAATCCAGTATTAGCTGTACAGATCAGTAGTGATTGACACATTCTTCCCCACAAAATACTAAAGCTCAAACAGATACTTTCCATACACAAGTTAAAAATTTAAAGTCAGCTATAATTATTGGTAAAGCAAATCAACCAATGGCCAAACACTGCAAATAAGCAGCAATCACGGTCCATTGGATAATTAAAATTTCCTCCATTGAAACACTGTCAAGACCTAAACTATTTATTAAAAAGAGAACTGCTGTATAGATTGAACCAAATCCTACTTGCCTTACCCATATGGGTCATCTCAGCTAATCACTGGTGCTACTTTTATGAGTAAGGCAGGATACGGCCCATTGTTCTGTGATGTACTGAACACTAAGAATAATACTTCCCCTTGTTCAAATCACCACTACATGGGTAAGTGCTGTTCTTTGAAAACCAATTACAGATCCTTCTGTAACGTAGCCAGCAAGATGTAGGTTTTACCGATGAAAGAAAGCAGAAGCCAAAACACCCTGTGATAGGGTGCTCAGAGGGCCAGGTGATCTAGTGGTTACTACACCTGACCTCCAACCCCTCGCTTCTCTGTCAGGTCATGGTAGTAGTGTTTTATTCCTAACCCCAGGCTGGGCGTGTTTGGGCCTTCCCCCTCCATCAGGGCCTTGGTCCTTACATGGCACATGGTCCCTCACCCAGACCCTCCCTCTTTACCAGGTCCCAGACCATAGCCCTGTGTAATAACACCAGCAGATTCCTGCTTGTAGAAGGCTAAGTCTACCACTTAGGGCTACTTCCTACATGCGTGCGCCTTCAGTTTGGGGCACGGTCCCTATAGTTCAAACAATCAATAGCTTCACAAAAAGTCTAAATGAGCAGGTCTCTGCAAGGCCTGCTGGTTCTCAAAGAGAAGGCACTGCCTGGGCCTTCCCCACTCTGTGGTCCCCTCTCAATCTCCATCTTCTGTCTGTCTTTCCAGAGAAAGATTCTTCTCTCCTACAACCTGTCCATCACCCCTTGCCTGGGCTGCTGAGCTCCTTTTAACCTTCTTCAGCTGGAGCATGCTCAGAAGGCCCAGAGGGGCAGGGCTACCTGGTCCCAGTATTGCCTTTTAATCCATTTGGCCCAATGTGGGGTTTGTATACTCCATCACACACCCACAGACTTATAATTTGCTTTGTTTGATTGGCTACTGTTTGGATCTTCTATATCAGGGATCGGCAACCTTTGGCATGCTGCCCACCAGGGTAAGCCCCCTGGCAGGCTGGGCCGGTTTGTTTACCTGCCGCATCTGCAGGTTCGGCCAATCACAGCTCCCACTGGCCGCGGTTCGCCACTCCAGGCCAATGGGGGCTGCAGAAAGCGGCGGCCAGCACATCCCTCAGCCTGTGCCACTTCCCGCAGCCCCCATTGGCCTGGAGCGGCGAACCACAGCCAGTGGGAGCTGCGATCGGCCGAACCTGTGGACGCGGCAGGTAAACAAACCGGCCTGGCCCACCCGGAGGCTTACCCTGGCGGGCCGCATGCCAAAGGTTGCCAATCCCTGTTCTATATTTTCGTGACACCGAGTTGTAATTGTGGTATGTTTAATTATGTTCCTTGTTTTCTACCTGTCAGAGATCAATTGTGTAGAAGAGAGAGAATTGCATTGTAATAATTCAAAAATAAATATTAAGATCCCACTGCAAACGAAGGCACACTGAATTAAAGTAATTTATTCACAAATTTGTTTGTTCATTATTCAAACCGTTCCAGCATAGAATACAAGGGAGAAAAAAAAACTGTTACTAAATAGAATGGTACTCAAAATTCAAATTTGTGTGTCTAATTTAAATTCTGCAGTCCTCCCTTTCATTTCCTGTTATGGATTTTTAGTTATTCTTTAATCTTGCTAGCATTTCAATTAAAAAAAAAACAAACTATTGGTATTTCCTTATTCACCGTGCTTGAGCTTGGATAGCTTCCACTGCGTTTATTGTTAGATAACTTGCATAACTCTTGGGTACACATTCATTAAGCAATAATGATGGAGACACAGGGCCTTGGTTGGTGATTAATGAATGGATGAGGGAATTGATGGCCCAAGATATAAGCACATTGTCATTGACCCTAGTTTTTCATTATTCCCCAGGAAATGTCTTGAGACAATATAGTTATTTCTACTATAAAATCAAAACAAACAGAATCCCACAAAACTAAGGATATTTGTAAAGACTTTCCTGAACATAGTTTCTGGTCTCATTTTAAGTCTAGCTGAAAATTAAACTGTCTCATCTCTCCAATCGGCCGAGAGGTTAGAGGGCTAGTTTAGGATTCACAAGACCCAAGTTCAGTAGCTTGATCTGACACAGACTTTCTGTCTGACCACTGACACGTCACTATTTCCATTCATCTCAGTTTTGCATCTCTCCAATTAGGCTAAGAACACTTCCCAGCCTCACAGGACAAATACATTAAAGACTGTGAGGCGTTCTGCTGCGATGGCAATGGGAGCAACACAAGTTACTATATAGATAGATGGTTTTAGAAATGAAAAAAAAAAAAAAACAGGAAGAATTATTTTGATCTCTTAAACTTGCAAGAAAAAAGAAAGCTGATGTGAAGTCATACAGCTCCCCCTCCCCTCCATGCATACATCAAAACAAAGATTATTGCACCCTCATGAGATCATGGAAACCTTATCTACTTTATAGTCTGATTTCACTGTTGAGTCCCTAGCTGCACGAACTTGAGATGCTTCTGCCCTGCCATAAACCAACTTCCTGCTTAATTTCTACTAATATGCCCCAGGTTACAATGAAGTAGATAGAATAAGACTTGTGGATGAAATTATATGTACAAAGTCTCACATCTCATAGGATTGTTTCCCTTGCCAAAAACTAGTATATATGACCGTATCTTTCTTCTCTCTTCCTTCTGCCTGTTGTAATCCTTCTCCTGACTGCTTCTCAAAGTTTCATCTTAGGTACTGTGTATCATCTCTCTTGCTCTCTCATTTATTATTAATCTGTAATCAGGAGCGGCAAGTTATATGGGCTCATGGTGCCCAGGCTCCAAGGGGCCCAGCTCCACCAGCGTTCAGGCCAGGGTCTCCCTCCTGGCTCTGTCTGCCACCCAGTGCGCCTCCCCCGGAGCTTCCCCCAGCCCCGCACACCTCCCCCGGAGCATCCCCCAGCCCCGCCGACCGCCCCTGCGTGCCTCCCCTGAACGTCCCTGCCTGCCCTCCACGCTGGGCTCCCTCGCTGGCCACTGTCAAGACCGGCTACAAGGGAGCGGCACTGGGGGCAGGCTGAGGTGACTGCTGCACCCATGGAGGGAGGAGGGGAGGAGGTGCACGGCAGACCCCCCATCCCCCAGCAGGCACTTCTGAGTCGACTCTGAGGGCGGGGAGGGCTTATCCTGGCTGGACCTCCTGAGCAGCAGCCTGGGGAGGCTTGGGTGAGCGTCGTGCTGGGGGGGGCCTCCCCCTCTATCCCGGGGCTTGCTGCTGCTAGCGGGGAGAGGGCTGGGGAGAGTCCTCCTCTCTGCCCCCCTGCTCCAGCCCTGGGACAGCCTGCCTGCTGCACCCCAAACTGCTCATCCCTGGCCCAGCCTCATGCCCCGCACCCCCTTCTGCACCCCAACCCTCTGGCCCAGCCCAGAACCCACACCTAGCACCCAAGCCCCTTCCCAGAGCCCGCACCCAACACCCAAACCTTCCTCCCGCACCCCAACCCACTCGTTTTGTCTTCCTACTAATAGGGTGTGGTTGATTTTCTAAAACTGACTGTAGTCTAGCACTATCCCAACAGACAACAGTCTAGCAGGGGTCAGCCTTCTCACTGCTTAGGGGTACTCATTCATTCTTGTGCCCTCTGCTGCAGCATGGCTCCTAAACACTTGCCAATTGCCTTAGAGAACTGAATACGTATTCAATGTTAGACAGCATCAGTATTTTCAGCATTCATGAAGAATACTGAAAATACCCGAAGTAGCTTTATCTATTCTCCTTAGGTAACACTGGCAAGTTTGTAAGGGACACCACTATAGCACTTCTTTGCTAAGGACTTCCAAATCTTTCTCTACACTCCCAACCTCTCACCCTCTGTCCAGTCCCACATTTCTATCTGATATTTTCTTCTTGATGTTTTCTCATCATTTCATACTCAACAGGGAAAATTCCGTGCTCACTTACTCTCTTGCAACCCTTTTGATTTTCTTTTTTCATAGGGTGCAAGTTAGCACAAAAGTTGGTCCCGCATGTCTAAAATTGACACTTTCTAAATATAAGCTTCTTATCCTTTCATCTATTCTGCTCCTTTACTGTAAGTTTCATCCTTTCATTACCCATCCTGTAATCTTCCATCCTCTCATCACCTAAATATCAGCTTCTGTTTTCTTTCCGCACACATTCTAGTATTCACCAGACCTTGCTATCTCCAATTTTACAGTATCTCCAAAATTCATTTCTTCCTCTCAATCCTTATTGCTAAAACACTAATACATTCCAGAGTTATCTGCTTTATCTATGGCAGCCTCACACTCACCATCCTCCTTCCGTTTCATCTCTCATTCGTCCAGGTCCATTCAAATGTATGCCACCATCATCCTGCACTCCCATCAATCTGGCCAGATTTCACCTTTTTCTTAAATCCCCACATTGACTGTCTCTCTGCTTCCCCATACTGCCCCCAATTCATGGAACATCCTCCCCCCAGACTCCAACCTCTCCTCTTCAAAAACTATTTAAAGCACCTCTTTTCTATGACCCATTCCACGCTCCTCTCCATCTCAAATGTGTATTGTACTTTACCATTCTAGGCTGTGCACTAAAGCCTCAATTGTGCAAAGACTTTTTTAAAAAAATACATTTTTAATTTTACCCATGGTGATTCATTTCACTAACTTCACACACTTAGTACCGCATTAAATTAAACACTGGATCAGGGTCTAAAGTAACAAGTTCTTATGGGCAAAGAACCTGTTTGGCACAGTTCTCCCTTATTCAGTCTTTTGAAAAAAAATGTCAGTCAAAAGTAAAATGTGCTTTCTTCTTGTATATAAGTAGATATAAAAAAGGTCTTCGATGTTCCTCTGATATAATCCTGAATAACATTCATGAAACAGAGTCAGACTGCATCTATATTTAACATAATACTTTGCCTTTTTTGATGTAAACTTGGTAGAAAGACAAATGAACTGTGGATGAAATACAATTCATTTATATTTCTTAACAAGTCAGCAATTTCTGACTTTCAGTTAGAAAAATCTAACTTCTATTAAATTAGGATCTTCTATCCAAAAACAATTTGCTTAGTCCTAGCTCAATATTGCTATTAGTCAGATGGCTCATGGGTTACATCTGACTTCAGCTTTTGACAACTCCCCACCAGTGCATTAAGTTGTGGAATACAGGAATGAGAAAATTCCTTCTCATGCACTTTTATCTGCTAATTCTAAACATGCTCATAGGGAATTAACTGAACAGACTATATAAAGATAATAAGTTAATGTATTTTCCAGCAAAATGCTAGAAAGACTATCTCAAAATGAACTGCAGATCAAAGCATTATAGATCTCAGGCTGCAATTGCTACAGATATAGTGACACCCCCCCCCCCAAAAAAAAGAGTTTAAACAAAATGAAAGACAAAATTTTCTAGGAGGACAGATTTCAATTGTTGCCATGGCTACCTGGGTATGCTAGGCAGCTGTCCTTAGAATTTCAAAGTATTTTCCCCATGTGGAATGCTAATGACCTTAATTCAAGTCATAAACAGAAGTACATTGTTTATAGCATCTAATTAACTTCTGAAGCTAGATCCTTGCCACCTTTTCATTTAAGGCTATGCCTACACTATGAGCCAGGGGTATGATTCCCCTGCTTGTGTAAACATACTCATTGAGCTAGCATGAATATCAGTGTAGCCATGGGTAGTGGCAGTAGGGCATAAGTGTTTGTACTCAGGTGGGTTTGTACTCAGCAAGACTGAGCCATGCTGCCACTACCACTACCCGTTCTACTGTGGCTACAGTGCTATGTATGCTTGTGCTAGCTAGATGCAAGTCAATGAGGGTTTGTGTACACAAAGAAGGAGATCACAACCCTGGCTTGTAGTGTAGAAGTAGCCTGAAATGTAAGAGAATATAAATGTAACAAACACTGTTGAGTAATCCACAGCAGTCCTTATTACTATCTTTGTCATCACTGGAGCTCTCAAAGAAAGTCATGGAAAAACAACACAGCTTGATTCTGTTGGCATTTTAACTATGACTGCAATAGTTATTGAAAGAATATTCCTAGCAACAATAGGATAGCCCAAAAAATTCCAATTTTAAACATTTAAGGTGAAATCCTGGCCCTAAATGATTTCTATGATTATTATTGTTTGTTTGTATTACAATAATAGCTAGGAGCCCGTCACAGACCAGGACCACATTGTGGTAGGTACAAACCCAGAAAAAAAGACAGTTCCTCCCCGACAGAGCTTACAGTCTACGGAAGACAATGGTAACATTCCTGTTGACCTAAATGGAGCCTTTGCTGTTTAATAGTAATGGTCCCAATCAGCATCAGAGTGCAAACTGAATTGCCCAGTGGTGTGCAGAGCCAAGGTTTTGGTGCTGTCCCATTTCTACCATGCAATAACTTTAAAATGTGTATAATTAGATAGGACTAAAATCCATGAACAAATATTAACTTTGAACTTCAACAGTGAATCTCAAAAAGAGATTAATAGAGCCATTAATAAATTCAGCAGCAGAATACCCCAATCTGATAGATATTTTTATCCCTGTTTTACATAAAGGGTAGAAACAGGCACAAGAGCTTAAGTGACTTGCTCAAAGGGAGAGCAGAGCCTATATTTGACTTCAAGTCCTATGGTTCAAGACAAGATCAGCCTTCCTCTCTTGTTGCATGATTTTTGTTAGTCTATGTTATAAGCATTTCTCTCTATATTGGATATAAACATTTTAAACTATGCAACGATAATTTTTAACATAATTATTCATATAACCACCAGCTGTATGCATGGCACATTACCATGGACAAAATATTCATGGATGAGCTTACAAACTCTGTTCGTCCCTGATGGTGCAAACCGATCCAAATGTGCAGACTCCAGTGTGGAGACTCAATGAAATAAAAATAAAACAATACAGCAGCAAACAGGGAGTAAACACGGGAGGCTGCAAAAAACTAATTGTGTTAGAGTTTTTGAAGGAGGCTGTGGGAGGATTTTTCATCACAAATGTACACACTGTTCAGTTATAAGTATATTTTTCTGAACATGGTGCATTAAAAATGATAGAAAAGAGCAGAAATAAGACATGATTAACATCAAACTTATTTACCTTTTTCTAACGGCTCTGTATCTGGAACTATTGTGATTTCACTTTAGATATTTATCAATTTGTGGAGGAAATAATACTGTAATATTTTAATAAGTTGACTACACTATGACAATTATTATTTTAATTGGTTTCTTTCAGTCAGTTGGCCAATGATTATTCTGGGTTTTGAAGTTTCCTTATAAAGGAATACATAGAAGAAGCAGAAACATTACAATTATGCTTCTATAGACATAGAAGAAGTGGATAAAGAGAAAACTATTTTTCTTAGATCATAAGCTCTCTGAGACAGGAAAAGTGTCTTTGTCATATATGTACAACACCAACCACAATGGGCTAGCAACTTTATGCCAAGGTTTTAACTGGGACAGTAACAGTTATTCCGGAAGGTCAAAGAGACTAAAGTTTGAGACAGTCAGTAGGAGAAGGGGCGGAGAGAAACACACTGAAGGTTAGAGAGAGGGCTTTCTGAAGGTCAACAAAATGGAGTTTTGGGAGTATGAAGTCGAACTGATTTGAACATTATAAAAGTTTCAGGTTCACTTTGATTTACGTAACATGCTGAGATTTGGACTGGTTTGGTTTTAATAGCTAATTCACGCATCTCTAGTCCTGACATACTATTTTTGGAGACTACTCTAAAAGGGCCTTCAGAAAAACGAGAGCATTTGCTGGTGACAAATAAAAGGAAGCCTCCCATATGGAGTTAGATTAACTGGGCAGCATTTTTTTTTTTAAATTAGCTATGATAATGGACCAAATGAAGGAAACAGGAGGGCCTCGGCTAACATTCAAAAGAAAAAAAAAAAATACACAGCCCCACTCAGCAACAAATCAGAAGCCTCACAGGAAACAGAAAGGAATACAAGATGTGATAGCACATGAAAAACCTGTGAGACAACATAAAAATGTGAACTTAGAAGTAGAGCTGGGCACAAAATTTAAGTTTCAAAAGGTTTTGATGAAAAAAAAGGCAGGGGCAATTTTTCGTGTGCGCACATGTAAACTACTGCTACTTAGAAGTTCTGTGGATTGCAATTGCCAAAAACAGTGCTTAAATTGCAGTACCAGAAATGCTAACCTCATTTTTATAGCACCAGAAGTTCCAGTTTCTTTATAACTAACCAAATTTAGGCAAATTTGAAATGAGAAAAACTAAATGGTTGTACAGCCAACAGATTCCACAGCCGAATATGTTACCTGAGCAGTTCACCCAGTCTTCATTCCTCTGAGTAAATAATCTCAAGGTGACTCTCTAATCTGAATCACCACTTTAGAATAGACTCAGTACTTGAATATTTCAAAATAAAACACCACAGGCATCAAAATATAGCAGTGTTGATATTCAATCCTCCATGCTTGGATCTACATATACCAATTCTCATTGTGAGGAAAGGATAAAGTTAACTTGTCTGGTATCCATTCTCAGTAACATTGCATATGAGTTAACTGCTCATTTCTCATACCTCTAATCTATAAAAAACATGGATGCCCCCTGCTGGATGTGTTTAATAGTTTAGACATTACATTAGATTCTGATTCAAGCAGCTCCATCATAAACAAGAAGCAAAATTAACAGGTACTTATTAGCATTGAGTCATGTCTCTTTTTATTGCAATATATTTTTAATTAGAGTTTACAAGACAGGCTTATGAGATGTAGTGAAGCGTGGGGCATGGTAGATGGTTTCTTAGGGCATTCACTTCTGTCTATTTAATAATTACAGTGATATATTGTGAACAAAGCAGGATATTAGAGACATTTATTAGGATATTATCTTCACTCTCCAGGAGGAATTTTATTTTTGTGCATTGGTTAAAAATATGCAAAAATATTAACTGGTTTTGAGAATTCATAGAAACTGACAGAAAGATTAAATTCATTCAGTGATTGCATTTTGCAAGCTTAAATTGCTTAAGAACTCCAAACTTTAGATAAATAATCCTCGTTTTTCAGTTCATGCAATGTGTCCTTGTTTGATCCTTGAGACTCCATGTTCTAACCTTAGGGGTCTCGAGTTGGAGAACACTACATTTAATAAACTAACCTGTGACTCTCAAGTAGGAAGAACTCTTCCTACACCACAATACAAGATTACCCAGATCTTGAGTCCAGGTATGGAGGAAGGAGTAATCAGGATCTACCTGTCTGCCTACTCCCTCACACTTATAATATGTGGGTGGGGAATGGGCAGAGCCTTGGCTCTCTTACTTGATGGTCAGCCACACTGAGCTGGAAGGAAATAATTAGTTGTGAATCTAGTCTACTAGCAAATTACCATATTCACCACCATGGCATGGAGAAAGCAGGGAAAGAGTATTTCTTTGTCAGAATTCTTCATAGGGCTACTCCTGGGTTGGTGCTGTTTGCACAGCGCTCTGCTCCAGGCCATACTTTAAGACAAGCGAGACCTTAAATTATAGTCCTGATTCTGTAGCCTTTTCAAATATGAACAGTTTCATTGACTTTGAGGATGTAAAGAATGCTGAATAGAGCTAAACAAAAGAATAATAATATACAGTGATTTGGCTTTACAAGTCTCTTTTCATAAAACATACCTCAACAATTAATTCACTCCATGGGTTCACTGAATTCTAGGATTAAACTCACAGTCAATTCTCTTACCAAATCTTTTACATTAGTCCTTCAAAACATTGTTCTAAGGAATGTATGGTTATGGCCTTCGTAAAAATGGCGCCATCTTAACTCCATAGCTCTTCTCCCTGTCTATATTCAGTATGTTACCTGCAATGTTTTCCTTCATTATACGGACAACACAATTGGCAAAGCCAGTGGTAGTGTGCACTGCACCCAGCAACAACCATAAGTACTGTATTGTAAAGTGTTTCTCCTTAGCAGCTACTGGTCCCTGGAACTTCACAGCTGAGAGCTCCAGAATTTTGAAAAGATCCCAATGTAGCATTAGCTTATTGGAGTAGACTAGTGCTATAAGGCACATGAGGTGACAATAATAAAGATATAAACTTCATTTACGTAAAATGAAAGCTGTGAAACACTCTGGATGTAAGCCCTATATACATATGTTCAAACTTTTTAACAGGCTGGTAGAACAACTGGATGCTTAAAGGAGTAATCTATCCACAATGGAAATAATCTCTCTCTAGTAGGAGAAATGCTTTCGTTGTGAAGTACCTTAAGTACAGTACCTTCATTCTGACTAGGTAAACTGATCCTTCAGGTTTACAAGTTGCAGTTACTGTATGACCAAATAAATCTACATATTAGAGTTTTAACTGAAGAAAATGAGACATTAGGGGGTCTCTCCCCATTTGTAGCCATTTAGAAGATACTTGGACCTCACAGTCCCATGCTAACAACAAGGTAGGATAAAGAGTCTGTAGGAGGTAGGTGTATATTGTTCTGTTCAGTTCTGCTCATCCTCATTCATTGAAAAATAAAGAAACAGTTGTTTATATGAAAACATCATTATCTGGTATTCTCTCATTGGGTATGTAGCCATAAGAGAACTTTTTGTTCATCACTAATTGTGGCTACCTTCAGTGGTTTATAGGAATATTGTGAGAAAAATTAGCAGCCATAGAAATAACTCCTCAAAAAGAAGTAGCTATTCAAAACAAAGGTGTGCTGCATGGATCCAGAAAAAAAAATTCTCTAGATTACCTTATTAGTTTTTCACACCGGCAGATGAATAATATAGAGGTTTCATTGTAAAAGGAAATGTCATAGTAGGTCCTTCCTAACCAGTAGGAACACACTGATCCTGGTGAGGATGGTTAACCCTTGCAAGGGAAATAAAGCACTTTTTACAATGCTTTATCTCGGTCTCTAATAATCAGAGATAATAACCTGAAAAAATCTAGATAGATGCTCTCTTATAGCAAAGACTCAGGCAGTCAAATAAAAACACGGTTAATTTGTTTTAAAAAAAAGTCCACAATGATGCAACAATGAGGTCATCTTAATGGTGCATTCAGACACAAGTCTGTACAACCAGTTTGAAAGCCAGATCCTCAAGCATACATGGATTCCCAATCCAGCCAAGCACTTACGCACATGCTTAACTTTAATTATGTGACAAACGCCATTTAAGTCAATGGGGCTATTGTATGTTCAGAAGGGAAAGCATGCAGATAGACACCAATTGAGGATGTTGCACTTTGATAGCTGATTAAAGAATTAGCCTTATGCCCATAGTCAGTTATAAACTTTCCATAATGGATAGATTTGGAGATGTTCCGATGACTGCCCATCAGAAACATGCAGGAAGAATAACTAAAAGACTCTCACACTGTAACAATCTTAAAAAGTAGTGGTGTAAGTGAATGAGTCCTAAAATGTAATAGTAAATAGTATCGTATTCCAAAAGTCACATGGCCCCATCCAGTGCAAACGTCAGTCAGGGAAAAGTGGCAAGAGAAGCTCAATATGACTTTCACACATATACCCTGGTATATCACCTTCAGGGCATCTTACAAAGACTCACTTCCTCTTCCAGAAAACATTTCCTTAATGCCTGGGCATACATTTGGCAACTTAAGGTGAGAAAATGACAGAACAGTGCTCCAGTAGGGGCACTCCTTGGATTATTCACAAACAAAAATCACTTGCTCATTTTATCCTTCAAACACTTACTCACATGATGAGTATGGATTTACAGGATAAAATAGTCTCTCCCTTCGTTTTCTATGTTGCAGTGATAATGAAGCTGCAGACAAAATGCCATACTTTTGGTTCTAATTTTAGTTGACAAGGTATAGTGATGAAACAATTCCTTGAGCCTGAGTGTTAGTGCTTTGGCTGATCAAAGTCGTCACATTTTCTTCAAATAAATCTAGAACAACATCTAAAATTGATAGCTGTATCATTTAAAATACAGATTATGTTCCTCACTCCCATTGGTATTGTAACAAAATAATCACATGACTCCATGTCTTCAAAATCAGAATCCCTATTTCTAACTTCTGAAGAGCTATTCATTCATACGTATCTAGGGACTCCTTAGTGAATCTGTGTGGCAGAAATGAGATATGCCAATCCTGTACATATTGTCAGGGATAAACTCATTAAAATATATATCTTCATGGATTTAATGGACACCAGATATCTGATGCTCCATCTTTGGCACAAAAATATAGAAATGACAGATAATTTGAGCTTGAAACAGATTTCTTAATAATGTGATTTGGGAGGATAAATCTATTTATGAAGCCTCAGAAGAAACTGAATCAAATGCAATGTTCCTGAAACATTTAGCATTTGTAAGCTCTATATGTGATTCAGTGCTTTTAATTAGCCTTGCAGGAAGTATTATCAATACTGAATGCTTTCTCTTTATTCTGTGTGCTGTCTGGTACTATGAGATTTTCCCCCACCACCATTCAGACATCTTTTGAGACTTGCACAGACATCCTTCCCATTACACAAACCAAATTAAATCTTCAACAAACCAAGAAATTACCTTCACAACTGATTCCTGCAAAACTAGTAAGAGTAACAATAACTTTAGGGTAATGAGGATCCTGACATTTCTGTATTAACCTGTACATGTCATGAAAGAGTGCGTCTCTTGAATGAGCATGTAGATTAGCACTTCTACTCAACAACTGAAACTAAACAAAGAATTTAGGGAACAGTCACTGGAAGATTTCTAGCCATTCTATCTCTTTATCAACAGCCACAACAGAGACTTGTAACCACATTAGAAATAAAGGGGAATGATATTGTTATCCCCTTCCTCTCCATTCTTTCCCTTTAGCTGATCACTTACTAAATAAACCTACCTCTTCCTCCTCTGCCACCCAAAAAAATTGTGGAACTAGCACAATGCTTACCACCATCGAATTGTTCACTCTGCTTGTGTGTGTCCTTGTACTCCTCTCTGTGTGTCTGTATCCATCTGTTGTCTCTTGTGTAATACTTTGACTGTAAGCTCCCTGGGACAGGAACTGTCTTTTTTGTTCTGTATTTGTACAGCACCTACCAAAGTCGTGGTCCATGACTGGGGCTCATAGGTGCTAGGACAGTACAAATAAATAACAAATTACAATATTGAGAAACTGAAGGAAATGTTTATTCTAATAAATGAATGCAAACTGTTATTGTAACTTGAAATGTAAAACAACACTTTGCCTTTCTATAGCACTTTTCATCTAAGGTTCTTAAAGCATTACAAATGTTAATGAACCAATCCTCACAATTCTCCAACAATGTGGAGAACTGTGAATAAACTGAGAGGTTATGTTATTTGCCAAAGGCCACAGAGGATGTTTGTGGCACAGTCAGAACCGAGAATTCCTGATTCCATTTTAATCACCAGATCATACTCCCTCCCCGTAGAAGGTTAAAAGATAGTCTGAGAACTAGATTAGTGATAAGTGAATATGTGAGAAACTTGGTGGCTTCAATGGGCAAAGTGCTTGGTAGTCTTGATAAACATGGTAAACTCTCAAAGCCCCATAAACTCAGGCAAAAACATTTAGGGTGAAATCCTTTCCCCCACAGAAATTCTGCCATAGGCTGCAATGGGACCAGGATTTCACTCTACTCTTCTTCTGTTTACCATGACAACAGTTAAAAATGAACTACCATTGATACTCTGCTCACCCATCAAACTCATTATTTGGCCCTGTGACAGGGTTGCTGCTTCCATTTAGGGGAATAAATTAGAGCTGACTGGAGGTAACCTGGCCCTAATTGGGGAAGCAGAGACAGCTGCCGCCTAATTAGCCTGGGGCTCTATAAAAGCCTCAGAGGACGGAAGCCAGGGGAGGGAGCAGAAAGAAAGGGAAAAGGCAGGGAGCGGAAGTAGGGAGGTAGCTCTTCCCTCCTGCCTGCATACGGTGAAGGGTCAACTGAAATGGTGGTGTGAACAAGACTGTGAATAAACTGCACCAGTGGTTACTAACCCCAGGGTCTCAAAATGACTTTGTGAACCTAGCAGAGGCGGGAGCCAAGGGGGCCCTGCTGTGCTCTGCGACAGGCCCAAGCACAAGTAAATAAATAAATTCTTGTAATACACATGAAGCACACAGATAGGATAGGTAGGTAAAACAAGCAGGAGCAAATGAGTTACAACTAGATGGGCAGGTTATGTTTATTAGTGGAGTTAATTTATTTGGATATCCTAATTTACTGAAGTTGCAACAGAGTTGCAGAAAACTAAATTTTAAAAATGCACCGAATGTCTTGACTTTAGGAATAATCAAAGCAAATCCAGGCTTCATTACTATCACTTTTTCAATCAATCAGTTTATATATATAGATATAGATATTTGCAATTAGTTTATATCTATATAGTTCAGGGGTTGGCAACCTTTGAGAAGTGGCGTGCCAAGTCTTCATTAATTTAAGGTTTCACATGCCAGTAATAAATTTCACATTTACAGGGGCCCCCCGACGGAACCCCAGACTGGCAGTGGGCTGAGCGGTGCCAGCGGCCGGGACCCCAGCTGGCAGGGGCCAGCGGATGGAACCCCAGACCGGCAGTGTAGGTGGCAGACGGAACCTGTCAGTCTGGGGTTCCATCTGCCACCCGTGCTGCCGGTCTGGGGTCCCGGCTGCCAGACGCGCTCATCCTGCTGCTGGCCTGGATGGACGGAACCCCGGGCTGGCAGCGGGCTGAGCGGGACCGATGGCTGGGACCCCGGCTGGCAGAGGCCGGTGGACAGAACCCCAGACTGGTAGCGCAGGTGGCAGACGGAACCCCAGACCAGCAGCGTGCTGCGCCACTCAGCCCGCTGCCAGCTGGGGTCCCGGCCGCCGGCCCAGCTCAGCCCGGGGTTCCGTCCATCCAGGCCGGAAGCGGGCTGAGTGGGGCTGGCAGCCAGGACGCTGGCTGGCAGCAGAGTTCCACTAAAAATCAGCTCGTGTGCCGCCTTTGGCACCCGTGCTTCAGGTTGCCGACCCCTGATATAGATCATAATGAGTCTGTACTTCATAGCTGTATTAACATTGGGTTCATTACTATTGTTCAGATTTACCTGGGTGAATAACTTTGAACTGGGTTGACGTGGTTCACTGTCATTGTTATTTACACTGCCAATTCACATTTATCAAGTATACTACAATTAATGCTGCAAATATTCCTAGTGACTTAACATTTCTAATACAATCAGTTACTAATTTTCTGGCATGCTTTGTCTTTAATATATTATAATGCCATTAAACAGCACTACACTGAGATTTGATGGTATCACTTATAAACCAAAAAGCTCTTTTCAACTATACTTTCATGTTAGCTCAGTAAATTAATGACTTCTGAGCAATTTAATATGTAAATTAATATTTGGATACAAAAAAGTCCTGCTGAAAATGTAATAATACATTAAACAGATGTTTTGTTTCCTGAGAAATCAAATTTTAAGTTTGCTGATTAGGGGGGAGTTCAGGCAACATATAGTCATTGCTTCCAAAGGAATAAACACAACTAGGCATCTCAAAAATATTTGGAAATATTTCCTAGACTCTGAGGCTAAGGTTGTATTCTCCACTTACAGTAATGACATGCATAAAACCTCAACATAGAACAGAAGGGGAAAACCAACCAAGTAGCTTATGCTGTGCTTCAGTATGAGCTATTTTTTTTTACCCACACTTCTGTCCCCCAAAATAAAAGCAGCCCCTTTTGTAAAATAGAGTAAGCAACATTTAAAACTCAACATATATTTAAGAATTGTTGAGCCATCATATTTTCTATTTTAAATATAGGAAAAATATCATGATTACCTCGTATGCCTGCTGGTCTAACTCCTTTATTATTGGTTCCTACTGTATTAAAAATCTGAAAAGAAAATCACAGATATACCTCCTAATTTGAAGTCAGAATCTCTCTAATTTGAGGGAAAAACACAAACGTACACACACACACCCAAATCCAAATTTTATACATAAAATTGACACTATTTGAAAAAGCAAAGTAAGGTAGAGTTAAACTTAGTTATGTATGGATGCACTGCTGTTCAGGAGAAATTAACCACATTTATCAGCAAATATTAAGACACATGACAAAATGCAGAATAAATTATGCAAGGATGTTCTTGACAACAATAAAGGGAGGGAAATGACTTGCAGGTTAATAATATCCACCTCTCACTTCATATTAATTGTGTGTGCCATACAGTCTCAGGTGACATTTGTGTAAGCACAGTAAATGCTTTCAATTGATATTCTGTAGCTGATTAAAAGTTATGGTTATTCCTCCCTGTGGACTATGAATATGTACACTTCAGAGTTCTCACAATTAACCATTTTTTAGTTTTCTGGGGGTTATAAAACATTGTTTAAAAGAATATATTATCTGTTAATGCTAAGCTAACTGTAAAACAACTACAATGATTTGACTCAAAATCTGGAAAAAAAACCACAAAACCAACCAACCACTATTCTAAAGACCAATTATG